>NC_140125.1:65785806-66033306 GCF_964035555.1 Netta rufina
TAAAAAAAAAAACCACACACACACAAAACAGTAGAACAAAACCTCTATTTCTCAAAAGAGCAGCTAGATAACCTGCATTTTAGAGCCATCAACTCTACCAACATTTAAAAGACATGAGGGTGATAGCAAAAATAATGTGATAAAACAATTCACAACTAATATCAGGAAAAATGAAATTTCAAAGTTGCTGTCATTCTGTTGACTGAGTTGATGAACTGAGTTGATATAAGGCTTTTTAAAGCTGTGATTGGCCTGCCAGCATGGATTTGTGTACTCATGCTGAGGGCCCCTCTAATAGCCCAGAGGTAGCAGGTGGCTGCTGACTTACAGAGTCTTGCATCTATTTTATTATTTGCTGGGCTCTTTTATCCCTGACAGATTCAAACACAAATAAATTCAATCAAGAACCTTTGCCTTTCTATGATTCACATTTGGTACCTGTAGCCAGCTGCAGCACATTTCTGAAATAGCCTAACAACAACCTCATTGATGTGGCTAGAAGTAAACAAGATGTTTTTATATCCTGAGTGCTGTTACCTGGGGCATCTGAAACATGGAAGAAAATAAATGTAACTTCTTTGTGGGAAAAAATAGTGCACTCTAAGACAGAGACCTTAGCTAAACTTTAATTGAAAGTCAAAGGGTGAAAAATAAAACAATGTATTGTTTTGAATAAAAGAGGAACCGTGGCATTTTGAAAACTATACACAAAATCAATGGAAAAAGATATAGTTGATGTGGCTTCTCAAAGTGGGCACACTTTCAGAGTATTTCTGAGTTTCCATGTTCTTCACAATGAACAGGATGAAAGTGGATTTTGATCACTGTAACCATTAACCCAAACAGTGGTGCAAAAAGTACTGCATCCAGGTCTGAGGTATAGATCTGTTAGAGTGGGTCCAGAGGAGGGCCATGAGGATGATCAGGGGGCTGGAGCACCTCTCTTTTGAAGAAAGGCTGAGAGATCTTCAGCCTAAAGAAGAGAAGGCTCTGAGGTGACCTCATTGCAGACTTTCAGTAGTTAAAGGGGGCTCATAAAAAAGATGGGGAGCAAGCATTTTGCTCAATAAGATAATAAAAAGACAAGGGGGAATGGTTTTGAACTAAAAGAGGAGATATTTAGATTAGAGGTTAGGAAGAAATTCCTCACTCAGAGGGGTGGTGAGGCACTGGAACAAGTTGCCCAGAGAGGTCATGGATGCCCCATCCCTGGAGATGCTCAAGACCAGGTTGGATGAAACCCTAGTCAACCTGATGTAGTGGGTGGCATCCCTTCCCATGGCAGGGTGGTTGGAACTAGATGATCTTTAATGTCTCTTCCAACCCGATCCATTATATGATTCTTTGATTCTATCATTTTCACATATAACCTCACTAATAACAAAGGCTTGGGAATAGCAGGACTGCTTATACTCCTTTGCACTTCTGTCAAATCTAAATATCTTCCTAAGCAGAGAGGAACAGCAACAGGTAGCGGAAAAACAGACAGTTGGATTTTGTGTCACTTCTTTTGGATGAGAAAGTTCCTTTCTCTATTTAGACATTTTTTGATTTGTTTCTCAAGAATTAAAACACCCAAAACTGACATATAATATTGGCAATGCAGTGCAACTAAACAGGCTTACATGAACAAAAACAACCATTTGAGAAATACATGAAGAAGTAGGATTTAATAAGTTAAATAAGACAAGACTCGGAACGGATACGATAAGGCCTTCAAATTTATATTAAAGACTGTTTTGAAGAAGCAATTAGCTTGTTTTACCTATCTACAATGAAGGAAAACAAAATAAAAAGTATATGAATTTCAAAAAGAAAGATTTAATTTGGACAACAATAGGGGAGGAGGAGTGGGAGATTATTGATACTGAATGTCATAAGAACATTAAGAGAAAAATTTCGAACAAGTGAGACCAAATGTGTCAGTCTAGAAAAGGATAAACTAATCTGTAGTGGTTCTTGTAAACACAATTATGCTAAAATATCCATTGTTCTGTTTAGTCCTCAAACAATTTTAGGTGTTTTGTATCTACACAATTAGCTATATAGGGATGCTAGGATGGGAAAAGGGAGAAAGAGGGATATTTCAGCATTTCGATTTAAGTGACGGGTTCAAATTCCTAGACTTGAGCAGCTTTGGGTTTCAGATTAACATCTGCAAAAAGGAGATGGGAAATCTGTATCTCACAGGGAGTAGAGTGCACATCAAATCTCTTCAGTAGTGTGATTTCACTAGATGTTAAAAAAAAATAATAATCTTGGATGGCCTAGAAATGAAGTGTTTAATAAATGAGTCATATCCTTGACTTCTATATTACTCTGTTTAACCCAAGTAAGTAATGTAACCAAATTAATTTATTTAATGTTTCCATACACATCTTGGAAAATTATATTTGCTATCTGCTCTAAAATGAATGTAGTTTTTTATATCTGTTGGTCACTTTCAATAGGATAAATTCAGAGTGATGTGATGTCCTACATACATCTGTCTATTCATAGAAAGGTAGAGTTGGTATTTGTGTGATGAGAGAAATTCTGAACACTCATTCTATAACAAATTCAAACATGGTTCAATTTACATTTGCCTTTTGTTTTTTTTTTTTTCAAATAAATTGGGTTCCAACATCATAAAAATTTAAACTACAATGATCAGGAGCAATGAATTTTATAGGCATACTTTACAATAAATGTTTCTAAGTATAAACACATCTTCACACAAGCATTTTTTCCAGTTCCTTTTTCATTGAAAAAGTAATCACATCAACATTGTATCAAGACCTTTGGTTATTAAATTACATTTCATTTGATGTAATAGCTTAAGTTACATCACTGGATGAAATTTCATGTTTCTGAGGGAAAGATATTTGGAAGGTTTGCTGGTGACATTCTGCAGGTCTTCCAGGTAGACACATCTCTCAAATCAAATTCAGTGCTGCAGGTCCACTTGTAATTGAAAAGATTGTATATTACATAGATCTTCCGTATGATTACACATATCTTTTCCTGTATTGCTATAGCTATAATTAAGCTTTTCAGAAGAGTAAGCTTTCCATGCATGCAAAAAGGATGAAACAATGTTGTTAGAACCTGCAAAGCCTACATTCAGCCTGTTTGTATACAAATGGTAGTTCTTGCCTACACAGATATTATTTGTCAGAGTCTTGTGGTTCTCCACCTTTTGTACCTCCCAAAGAAGTTTGCTACATCTGATACTATTAAATATTTAGAGCTGAAAAGGAAATTACACTTAAAAAACACTACTTGAATTGAAAATACAGGTTTCAAGTTGTTCAGTAGAAAAGCCAGACACTATGAGTCAGACAATGTGTGCAATGCTTTAATTTCTCTAATAAGACAGCATAATGGCCTATTATTGTTTTTGTATGCCACATTACTGTGCTCTTTGAACAAATTTTCTGTCAAAATTTCTTTTAGCCTCTGTATATTACATTTGTATTGACCCTAGGCTCTTTCAAAACATTATGTTGAAGTGTTGCACTAAAAGAATTCAAAGCCAGTTGAAGCCTTCCAGTAAACACATAGTTATTCTTCTGTCCATCGGAGGTATTATATGGAAGTTTATGACTATTTATATGTATATGTATGTGTGTATCTATAGTTGTACTTTTATATGTATATATGAATGTATATACACACTGACAGATAAACTATAGAAATCAAAATACTTATTAGAAACATTTTATTCTCTATATAAAAACATATTAAGAATCCACAGGAATGCAGATGGATTAATTAGATCAAAGCTAACCTCTGAATCTGATAGTCCTTACACATTCTAGAGTCTGCTTCTTGTTTAGAGGAGTCTCCTGATCCACTTCGATTAATGGATACAACAAAGCTTGGGTGGATGCATGTTCAGTTTGAGCACACATACAAATAATTTACATGTGAATGTACTGTTAGCTATGTACCATGAAGACTAATAGAAGGCCCTAAGATAACACTGAGACAATTCCTGTCCAGGTATTGAAAAAGGCTCTGAGATGTGGCAGTTATAGCATGGGGAATGATCTTACAGGATTGCTGAGAACATTCAGGGCAATGGAGTTTAAACATCCCTATCATGAGTGAATATGTCCTTTCATTAATTCCATTTTAGAACTTCTCAGATCTGCCCCACGTTCTAACACTTCTATTCAGATAGTCTCCAAGGTCTGTTGTTCTCCTGAGGTTAGGAAGTACTTCTTAATTTTAATGTAAAATTTATGCATAGATGCTTTCTAATTGTTTATTCTTATGCACATATTAGCTTTCAACTCAAAAAGCTTTTCATATTTCCTTGTCTGCTTTTGTCCTGAAATGTCTACTGTCTGAAGTCACATCCCCTCTTAGTCTTTGTTTTGCTAGGTTAAGAAAAGCATAAGTTTGCAGTCCCCTCTCAAGATGTGACCTTTCCTTCTTCTACTCATAATAAATAACTCTTTTTTTTTTTTTTTTTTTCCAAATTGACTTTAGTCTATATTTAGTTCAAACATGTTTATCTCCAGAATGTATGACCAGAACTGTGTATATTGTTTGAAGAGACCTGCAATATCTTCTGCAATGATAGACATTTCTCTATTTCTTTACAGGAAATTATCTTATTGAGTAGTTTCCTCGTGCAAGGAAACTTGGTCTTTTCAAACACTATTATGGAATCATTTTTTACTTTGTGTGTTCAAAATATGAAATTTCAGGCAGAAAATGAACTCACACACTTTAAGCAGTTATTAGTGATCTTGGTGATGCAAAAAAAGGAGAAACTATTGTGTCTTTCCTAAAACAATTTATTAAATCACTTAAAAACTGTTTTGGGACATTCAGGACATTGTGAAACAAAGGTGTGACATGAATTATGATGAGTGGAAGACAACTACTAATTATAGGTATGAACAATAAAGGTAGGAACTGATGACTGATTGAAATGCGTAACCAATTGCAGCACGTAGAAAACCAATAATGGAATGAAGCAGAGAGGTATGACAAGATTGTGCATTTATATAAAATAACAATTACACAATGCAGAGTTTTAAAACCCTTTCAAATAATCATGAATACAAATACACAAAGCAGTCAAGCAGTTGCTGTTTGAAACATTTAAGTCAGAAAAGGAAAATGTGCTGTCGATAATTTGGAGGAAATTGTGCTTCATATTTTTGTGTACCATGATAAAAATTGAAAACTGGGTGGGCATCATGGGGCATTGCTGGTATTTCAGCTTCTTTTCATCACATTTTCTCTGTTGCTACCTTCTTCTCTCCCACCATTTTTTGAAGACACAAAATAGAAAAGGAAGAAAAATGGAAGTGGAAAATATTTTGACATTTTCCTTAATTATTTTTACTATAAAATGAAGATGTATTTTAATGAGAAATACAAATACGTATTACTGCTATATACATATAATATAAATAATGAACGTATATAATGAAGATATATATTTCCTTTTATTTTCCTGAACATATACCTGCTCAATTTTCCATCCATATTTCTTAATTCTATCCATATTTCTTAATTTTCATCCATAATTCTTAATTGCATGGAGTACAAAGTCTGATACTATTTTCTATTTTTCTCTTTAAAACCAAAACATAATAATAATAATAATAATAAAAAATAAATAAAATCCAAACAAAAAAACAAGCAAACAACCAACCAGAAAACATAAAATGTTTCTGGACCTCGAATTAGATTTTTGACCTTCAGACTAATCTTTGATTTCTTTTACTGATGAGCCACTCAGTGGGTCCAGGACCCAGTTGTGCTATGAATTTTACAAACACGAACATAAAAAAAGTTCCTGATTGAGCAAATCAACAGGATAATTGTGACGAAAAAAAAAAAAGTACATGCAGGTGCAGGAGGAGGATGGGAGGTTTACTGAACAAAAAAATGCAAAGAAATTGAAACATTTCTGGTCAGAGTGAAGGCAGAAGTGGATCACATTGCCGAGAAGACTTTATATAGGCAGCAAAAAGAATTGGTAATGATGAAACTTTAGAAGTACAGTAAAATATTTTTTTTTTTTTTGGGGGGGGGGCAGATGGGAGCAGGGAGGGAAAGAATAGGGACCACTAAGCTGCAGAGTTCATTACGGAATCACAAAATCACAGAATTGTAGGGATTGGAAGGGACTTCAAGAGATCATTGGGTCCAACCCCTCTGGCAAAGCAGGTTCCCTAGAGCAGGTAAAAAAACTATAGTTAAGTATAGGTAAAAAACATAGTGCAATGTGAAAACATACTTTCCAGAAAATGTAGGAATGCCAAGTGGAGGTGGGATCGGACATATCAATAGTAAATGAGAAAGGCTGAGCAGACACACACTCCAAAGAACCTTGGGTGTAAAAATAAGTAATCTCAATTTGGTGTGATAGAAAGAGAATTAATCGAAAGATGCATATAGAAGACTGTCATTATCAAAACAATGAACTATGAAAATGATATCTTGCTGAAGCACTTTGAGTATGATGAGAACCTGAATGAAAGCTTTATTAGCGCATGGAAAAAGATACACCTTGTATTAAGTAGAAAATGTGCTGCAACTTGGCTGTAGCCTCAGTCTGATGATACAGAAAAATGATGGAGTGAAACATATCATTCAGGTTTGTGTCTCACATAATTAAAGCTTTCAGTGATGAGGGATAGGTTGATGATGTTCAGAGAAATTTTGAAATGAGGAAAAGGAAAAAAAACAGATATTTAGAATAAAAATAAATTAAACTTTATTTTTGCCATCTTGAGCTGGTATTTCAAAAAGTTACCCACTAATAAAGGAGACAGGCCAGGACTTTGTTCAAACAGAAGGAGACAAATCTTTATAACTGAGCTAAATCCACCAGTGGTGATCTGACTAAAGGCGAAAGGTGAAACAGTGTTTGTGAGTTCTTCTGCTTGATGATCAGGTGTAGATCAAAAAGAAAATCATGTTGTAATTTGTGGGGGACATTCTTAAGAAAGAGCAGAGGAGAAACAAACAAACAAAAATGTGTGTTTGGAAGTCCGGATTAGTTTTGTTATTGTTGTTTTCTGAAGGTTAACATAAAATCACTCTGAAAGAAATTTGTAGGTGTACAGATGCCAGAATGACTGCAAAATCTAAAAATATCTGGCTCATGTAGTCAAATTAACCCATATATCTTTGACTGAATGAAATGTTTTCATAAGACAAATGTCATTGAAGTCAAAGTAATGTACTAATATGGAAGATGATATATTGGATTATTTTTTTTTTTTTCCGAGACATGATGGACATGCAGGATGCATGCAGGATATTTGAGTGGAGCTGTGGGGGGGACAAAAAAAAAAAAAAAGTAATTATATGTTGTAATCTGCCAGGATTTAGATAGGTAACAGTTCTGGTATATAATGCTGGTAAGACCTGCAGTACAGTTTTTGTATAGTTTTGGTATCTGTGTTTTCAAGAAATGTTGATAGACACTGTTCTTGATTTCTCAGAAATAGAATGGGAAATGACACTCTATAATTATTCTCCTTGTTAAAATGATTGAAATTAAAGATGTTTGATTTGGTTTTGATTTTGAACCTTCTTTGAGCTGGAGGTTTGTTTAGACAATGTCTCGAGTCTTTCCCAACATAGCTGAGAATTTTTCAAGTCCTTCCCAACATAGCTTACTCTTTGACTCTATGATAGTAGTATTTGCTTAAAATAATGAGAGCAAGTTGCATAACAGAAACTATTTGGAAAAAAAAAAAATCTTAATTTTTCACATGAAGGGAACTAGAAACCAGAAAATAAGAAAAAGAAGAAACAGAAAATGAAAAGTCTGGAAAGAGAAGTATTGGATTCTCTGTCTCTTGATGTCTTCATTTCAAAGTTGCTTGTCTTCTGGGTAGTGTCCTTCAGATAAACACAAGTTGTTGATTTTTTTATATATATATATATTTTTTTTTTCAGACATATACTAGTGACTGGACTCCATGCAATGATAAGTACATAAAATGCAGTGTCCTCTGGTTTGGAGGGTGCCAAAGTAAGTGAATTATTTGTCCATTCTGGCTTTTTATTCTATGAATCTGTGAATCATATTAGTGGTGCTTGGAGTCTATTTTTATTTTATTTTATTTTACTTTATTTATTTTATTTTATTTTATTTTATTTTATTTTATTTTATTTTATTTTATTTTATTTTATTTTATTTTATTTTATTTTATTTTATTTTATTTTATTTTATTTTATTTTATTTTATTTGTGTATGAATTGTTCCTTCATCATAACAGTTTTGTTTTTATTATCCTTCATCTAAAACAATTCTCTATCAAGTGACAAATCTCCCAAGGGAAATATCACAGTCTTATGATTGTATTTGATGGCACTAAATGTGTGAGAAGACCCAGTTCCCAGATGAGTTACTCAGATGTAAGGATTAAGAATTGAATGAGGCCTTTCCTTTGATTTTGAGATCACAAGTGACTTTAGAAGCAAGTGTGTTACAACTAATGGAGTGTGAAAAAAAAACTTTCCAGTCTCAGAGATCTTTATATTATTTCATAATACATATTGGAATCGCACACTAGCTAATTATTTCTTTCCACAGACAAATAAAGGTGTGAAGAAAGGGCTATAGATTTTTTTTTCTTATTATTAGTAGTAGTATTTTGCTTTCCTAAGCAGTTTTATCAAGAACAAACAGAAGATTAAAAATAAAATATGTCTCCATGTCTCAGATGGTTCATGTTAAATTTTCAGGATTGGGGTTTCAAAGCTGCCTAAGGGATTTGAGCTCCCATTTTCTATTAATTTTAAAACAAATTGTCAACTAAACTTCCATTTTTAAGGAAGGTTGTATTTTAATATGAACATAAAAGTACCACCTTTTCTAAATGTCTTTGTCAAATATAACCACTATCTTATCTTTCTTATTCTTTATGTTTTGTCACATAATGCCTTGCTAATGTGCGAAATACCTTTGTCGTTACCTTAGCCTCCTTGAGTCTAGTTAATAATTAGCTGATTTCAGTACTTTCTTATCAGTTTTTAAGTAATTTTAAAATGGTGACATTTAAAGGGCTTTATGTGCAAAATAACATAAAACAACTCGAGGTGTTTGAGAATTGCTTTTTTAGGACCAGAAATATCTGTGAGTTCTAAATGTAAAACTATTAACTGGATGATTCTTTATCCCTGACATGAGCTGTCATCCACAGCCCAGCCGCTGCCCATTCATCCCTCTGTGGGAACCACAGTCTTAAGAAGATTACACTACACAAAAAACAATCAGCTTGGATAGAGGACAAACTAGAAGAGAGTCCATTAAACCTTTCACATCATTACAAGCCTCATTGTTTTGCAGATGAGCAACATAAAGTAGAACATATGTGTGAGGCCTCTTACTGACTCTCTGGACACAAGGGATTTCAACTATCTGAACCTAGTTGATTGCTGGTAAATGAATAAATAACCTTGAGGTAATCCTTCCCTTTTCCTGGAAAGGTGCCCTGCTTAAATACCAGATAATGAAAAAAGGTTCAGATTTATTTTATCATATTTCTGGTACTCGGTTTTCTATACATTATCTTGTAATTGTTATGGTCACTGCTTTTTGCCATCTGCTCATAATAGAAGGTGAAACTGGCATTTTGGAGGTTATATTATTAAACAGAGGGGAAAAATAGTCTTGAAGCACTATCTAATTCAAGGCACAGGCCACCTCTAGGAAAAAATATTTTTCATAGGGACCTGGAGTTCTGAAGTTAATCTATGTCCATAGCTGTATGTCACAACAAGTGGATAAAAGGTGATTTATTCAAAATTTAACTGGTTGGTTTATCTTTGTAATGTGCTCCTACAAAAACTATTTTTCATTTTCTGTGCTGTGTGACCATTAATCATATTTCACTTATGCATATTTAATAGTAATTTTCATGTGATGATTTTTCTAGCATTATTTTCCTCAAATGTCAAAATGCTGACTTGTTTATTTGATTTTTGAGCTATTACAATAACGGTAAAGAGCTCTAATCCTAGATTGGAATATCAGTACACTTGCATTTAAGGTGTCTCATTTAAATAGAAGTTATATATATGCAATTAATAGCTTGCTTAGCTAATCATTAGTGTTAGCACTTCTCCTCAAAGAAAAAGTTGGAACAACAGAAAAGTAAGTATTACTCAGTTTGGACACTGAAAAATAACTGAAAAGCTCTCACTTTTTCACTTTTTTTTTTTTTTTTTTTCATTTTATGTTATTTTCACAAAGGGTTACATAATATTTTTCCACTTTGGGGTGAACTGAGCAACTAAAATTAGTCATTAGTCACAAATCAACGTATTCTTGATGTGCTTCCATGTGGAGGACGTTGATGTGTATAATTTTTCATTTACATTATTATCGTTTTCATTAAAAAAAAACACATAATGATTTGTTAATAGCATTTTTACACACATGTATTAACCTGTTGCACTAGTAAAGATACTAATTATTATTTTTTATTCATATCTTAAAGTTATATAACCCTGTTTCCTGAAGGATGACAAAATGTTAGGTGCTGCTAGGTTTTTCTCTGTATCTTCTTAGGTTTGAATGAGGACAACCCAGATTTGAATTTAATCCTAACTGATTTAGGTTCTCTTAATGCACCTCTCTGTGTTTAATATGAATAATCTGTAATAATCTCTAAGAGAATCATAGAATCATAAAATGTGCCAATCTGGAAGGGTCCCACAAGTATCACCGAGTCCAGCTCCTGGCTCCACACAGGAATACCCCAAAATCATAAGTCTGAGATGGTTCTCCAAATGCTTAAACTCCAACTGGACTGGGGCCATGGCTACTTCCCTGGGGAGCCTGTTTCAGTGCTCCACAGACATCTTGGTGAAGAAACTTTTCCCAATATACATCCTCAACCTCCCCTGACACAGCTTCATGCTGTTCCCTCAGGTCCTACCAGTTACCACTGAGAGAGAAAAGATCAGTTGCTCATCCTCCAGTCCCCATCATGAGGAATCTGTAGGCCACAATGAGGTCACCCCCCAATCTCCTCCAGGCTTAACAAACCAAGTGACCTCAGCTGTTCCTTGTAAATCTTGCCCCTAGACCTTTCACCATCTTTGTTGCCTTCCTTTGGAGACTCTAATAGCTTTATGTCCTTCTTACACTGAGGAGCCTCAGACTGCAAACTGTCCTCAAGGTGAGTCCACACCAGAGCAGAGCAGAGTGAGGGCAATCACTTCCCTTGATCGGCTAGCAATGCCATGGATAATGAACTCCAGGCTATAACTGGCACTGTTGTCTGCTAGGTCACACTGTTGACTCATGTTCATCTTGCTGTTAACTAAATCCCTCATATCCCTTTCTACTGTCTCCAGTCTCTCATTCCCCAGCCTGTACCTCTGTCCAGGAATATGCTGTCCCAGCTGCAAAATCTGGCGCATGCTCTTGTTAACTTTCACACAGTTGTTATAGCCAGCACTCTAATCTATCAAGATCTCTGTGCAATACCTCTCTTGAGGAAGTCAACAGGTCCTCCTAATTTAGTATGGTCTGCAAGCTTACTTAGAATGGATTTGAATCCTGCTTCCAGATTATCTACTAAAACATTAAAGAGAACTTGACCTAAAATTGAACCCTGGGGAACCCTGTTGATGAGTATGGTCACCTTGTCACCTGATGTAGCCCCATTTACTATAACCCTAGGAGCTTGACTCATCAGCCAATTGTTCACCCATTGTATTGTGTACCTGTCCCGCTATATACTGGATATTTTGTCCAGAAAGATGTGAAAAAGAGTACCAAAAGCTTTGACAGATTCCTCCAAAATCACATCTACTGGCTTCCCTTGGTCAACAAGATGGGTAACTTCATTGTAAAAGGAAATTAAATTATTTAAGCAGGACTTTCCCCTCATGAACCCTTGTTGACTACATTGCCTTTCAAGGTGTTTTTTTGTTTGTTTGTTTGGTTTTTTTTTTTTGTTTTTTTTTTTAAACTCCCAAAATAATCTTCTACATAATTTTTCCAGACACTGTAGTGAGATGACATTTGCCGGTTTCTAGCTGAACGGGACTTCTCCAGATTTTTAATATGAGCTAAGAATAATTGAAAGAAGTCTGGCTATGACATAAGCCAGATCTTTCATTTCCCTTGGATGAATCTCATTGGGCCCATAGACATATTTGTATTCAGCTAGAACAGCAAATCCTGAACAAGTTCAGAATCATCTGGGTGTTTTTGATTCTTTCAGAGGTGGTCTTTCAGCTCAGGGCTCCAGGGATCCCAGGGCTTATCACTGGTGTTGAAGACAGAGGCAAAGAAGACATTAAATTTCTTTCCTTTATCTATGTCCCTATTTTTGAGGTGACTATCCTCATTGAGTAATGGATGTTCCTTAGTTCTTCGATCACATACTTACAAAATTCCTCTTGTTTTTGTTCCACACAGTACTGCATGAGTTATCTCCCTAAACTGGCAAACAGCATCTCTGTAGTCCTCCCAAGTTCCCTGACCTCACTTTCAATGTCCATAAAATTTCATTTACTGCTTAAGTTCTAGAATAAGATCTACTCTCAACCAAGCCAGCCTCATGCTCCCGTGCTTGATTTCCAATTGTTTTGGAATTGTTTACTCCTGCAATTTCAACAGATGGTTCTGAAAAAGTGATCAACACCGATGTACCCCGATACTGTCAAAAGCAAATTCCCATAAGACCTTACTAAGTGGTTCTCTGAGCAGCCTGCAATCTTTTATCCCCAAGTCTATAATAAAAATAATAATAATAAAAATAATAATAATAAATTATAATATAATACAATATAATATAATTATTATTTATTTATTATTATTTATATACTACTACTACTACTACTAATAATAATAATAATAATAATAATTTCTGTCAGATTTTTTCTATAACTAAAGATTTGACACTTAACGATTTCATGATCAGTGTGGCCAGGGCAGCTGACAACCACCGCCTCACTCATGAAACCCTCTCTGTTCACAACAAATCTCCATAATTTTTCCAGACGCTGTAGTGAGACTGACAAACCTGTAATTGCCAGGGTCTTCTTTCTTTCTCTTCTGGAAAATTGGAACAACATTTGCTAGCTTGCACAAAGACCTCTGCTGATAAAAATTGATTCAGGATCATGGACTTCCTATGAACTAAATGACATGTGAACGAGGCTCATTTTTTCTATAGGTTTAGCCAAAGGGAAAGAAAAGACTTTCACTGAGTATGCATTTGAAATTCTTCATAGCTGGGGAGGTTTTACATACCCACTTATTAGTTTACCTTACTTATTTAGCCTAAATCTCAGGAGGTAATAGTGAGTAAAACTGGGAATTCTGACTGGTTTAGATAAGATTTGCTAAAGTTAAGATTTGCTAAAAATACTGTGATGCTTATGCAAACCAAACAGTCAAACCCCAGAACCATAGCTTTGATTTCTTTGTTAAATAAAAAAGGAAATTAAAAAGTTTTCACGTGACTTCTTTTACTTTTCACTTATGCCTGGATATGACCATTGAAAGAACAGTATTTTTTTGCAATGAGAGGAAAACCAGATGACTATCATATGCCTTTGCCTTGTTTTTTTTCTCCCTTCTGTGTACATTTAGACCAATGTGTATATATATATATATATATGTAGATATAGATATGAAAAATTAACAGAAGCTCAAAAATAATATTGTGTGAACCTTGTTGTCTTTCAGAGTGAATGCTAGGGTTGATTATTCATCACTGGTCACATACCCACAACATTGAGAGAGCTGTTTTTTTCTCTGAAGAATGGGAACCCTGTAAAGCAAAGAATAGTGCTTATAGCATGAATTAATGTGTATCTTGGATGTGTCACAATCAAAAGCTTAGCAAAAAAATATCTTAGGTAGGCATATAGATAGACAGAAGGTATTTGACTCAATTCATTTCTCCTCCAGCATTTCCTCATAAATCCATTTAATTCCCTTCCTGTACTCTGAAAGGAAGGTAACATCCTTCCATGGTTCTAATCACAAACCCTTCATCTCTTCTTATAGAGCTATTAAATTATTTTCCAACAGTCTTTGTGGATCACTTTCTCTCCTACTTTCCTCTTGCAGAGTTCAACGTGGGTGGGCAAACTGTTTATAAAAAACCTGGGATTAGAAATGAAGAACTGTTACAGTTTATTTGTCAAAACCAAGTAGAATTACTCTCTGAGGAGTTGAAGGAAGCTTACTCGGAATCTGTCTGTATATTACTTGGATCCTTTGGGTCCCATTAGTCCCCCACTTTCATTATGTTAAACACCAATTCATTTCACTTACTCTCACCTTTCCCTATGGCCATATTATTCACAATACTATGATGCAATAATGTTATTGCTTTGTTTTTATCCATAAAAATTTATTGATGTTGTAAATAAAGTACAGTGTTCTGATATATTTGCAATAATAATTATGCTGTTACCCATAACAGATATCAAATTTGTGTCGGTCATACAAATATTTTATATAATGACATGTCCTAGAAATAAAATAAGGAACTTGAACAAACCACTGCCAATTCCACAATAAATACCTTCTCCCACTGTAAATCAATCATATGTGTGTTTAATTAGGAATAATCACTTTTTTATTATAAGCGTTTATATTTCATTAAACAATTAATAGTCTGTATATTAGATATACTTGCAAGCATACTGAATACTTTAGACAGTGGCATGCCTTTCTAGTCTTATTTATTTTTTATTTTTTTATTTTTATTTTATTATTTTATTATTTTATTTTATTTTATTTTATTTTATTTTATTTTATTTTATTTTATTTTATTTTATTTTATTTTATTTTATTTTTATTTTATTTTGGACCCAAGCAGACCAATTCTCTTTTGCAACGTATTACCTTAAGGTTTCAAAATCTACTTACATGTCTCAGCATCACATACTGCCTATAAAAGGAGCTTCATCTTGGCCTCTTAAGTGTTTGAGGGACTGTATTCATTATCTGAATGTTCATTGTTACTCCAGTTATAGTTAGGAAATGGTAATGAATGCACACATTAGATACATAGATTGACCAGAATGTTTTGAGAGAGTCAGAACGGTTTTGAGGAGGAGAGGTTTGCTGGATGCCCTTCAGTTAGGGAGAGAACAGAATGTCTCACAGATCTTGGTTGTATATTTACAAGACTCTTTACGCACTTAATGCATATGTTAAAATTAGAGAAAAAAAATGCATGAGGTAAATTTAAAATGATGATTTCCTGGTACTGAAATATTTAATTTCAAATATATTTTATTTCTAAAGTTTTTATTATCAGTTAAAATAAAATTTAAGCATGGAACTTATTTTTGCAAGCAAATACAAAGCCTTTTGTTTTTAAAATATCAAAATGAATTATTTTATGTTTTGAATTGATTCTTTAGATCTGTTTTGTCAGTTAAGAGAATTTTTAAAGCTGAATTTGCCTCATGTAGCTTCAGATTCATTAAATATATATTTCATAACAGAAAAAATATTGAAAAATTATTTTCATGACCAACTTCATTCAGCATGCGATCAAACCATTTTTACAAAACCATCCATTATTTTATTCTACTCCTAACTTTTTGTTTTAACAAGCATCTCAGCTCACTTCCTCAGGAAACAAATTTAAATGTTCTCTTCAAGCTTCATTTTCTTGCAGGTCCAGTGAATACATTCATCTGAACACTGAAAGTTCACAACGTCCATCTCATTAATGCCTGTTTGTTGCTGTCACTGTTTTACCCTGTAGTTTTACCCAAGTCTTTCTATGAAATAATACAGCTTTAAAGGCATAATCTTATCTGATTTTACCCCCACAAATCTTGTTAAACTTAATGGAAATTTCCTTTGCATAGAAGAAACACTGGACATATATAAAAAAGTGTTTTTTTTTTTTTTTTTTTTTTTTTTCATTAATCATAAATGTTTAAAAGTTTTGGTCCTATTACCTTTTGATAGCAATTTGTCAGTATTCTTTATCATGCTCTGCTTCTTGATAAGGACAAAGTGTTAGTAGGCACAAATTCTAACACTGGATCCACCAGGACTATGTTTAGGCATGATTTTGAGTCTTATTATTTTGAGTTTGATGACAAACACATTAAATGCTATTACCTTCCAAATTTCTGATGGATATGATGATCTAAAATTGAACTTTATTTCACTGGTAATTCCTGTATTTCTATAAATTTTATGAAAATATTAGAACAAGGAAGTAAAACATTCAGTCTTCCTTCTACTAAAAAAAAAAAAAATCCTTTATCAAAAAACTTACTTTCCTTTAAGTGCCTTACCATCTTATTTCTGTAAAACAAGAAAAAAAAAAAAAAAAAAAAACTGAGTCCACATTTCCATAATTCACATTTTTTTTTCTTTAAACTGTAGTTTGACAATATCCCTTATAGTAGAATTATTATGATTTAGTACATGCAGCATTATTGACTTTTCCAATAGCAACAATAAAACACAGCAAGTTGTTTTAATAATATTCTAGAGAAACTAATTAAGAAATTAGGACAGGATGCTAATCTACTCTAACACAAAAGCAGGACATACTTATCAGTCCTTATCAGCTTGGGCTCTGTCTAACAGCAAGAATAAATATTTATCTACATCTTACAGATGAGATACTAATGGCAATTTAAGTGTGATATCAATTTATATGTTGTTATTTACATATGAAAACTTATTCTGAAAGCCCAAATGTATGCTCAGAAGGTCCTTGCTGCCATGGTCACAACTGCTTGATATAGCTAATTAAAAGCTAGTGTGTCTTTTTCTCTTTGAGAACCAGTGACTAGTATTAATCTAAGAAGAGGGCCTTAGAGACACAAAGCTTTCCAACTTATATTTCTGATTTCCTCCTGCCTAGGGCTCCATCAAGAGCTACATAACAGCCTTTAAAGAAACAGTGGCTAAAAACCAGAATGATCAGTTATTGTAAGTTTTGTCTTTTTGTTGTTGTTGTTGTTGTTGTTGTTTGTTGTTGTTGTTGTTGTTGTTGTTGTTGTTGTTTGTAAGTCAGTTAGGAGAGGGAAAGGTATGCTTCTATTTAGTTAGTTAGTTAGTTTCTGTTTATGGCAAACTGTTAACGATAGAACTGATTGATAATGGTTGATTAAAGCTCTTTTTTTCATCCAATAGGTATCTAATTATTCAGATGCCTAAATAAGTTTTAAAATAACTAATATTCATATGCATTTAGACCACTGGAAAAAAAAAATATTAAAAATAAATAAAAAGGGACTTGGACATTGAAAAGTTCAGCACTGAAACAACTGACTTTTACTTACATTGCCTAACAGAAGCAGAGGTCTAAACTAGACGTTATGCTGGATGTGCAGATTCTAGGATACATAAAAGTAAATACTATGAACAAAGAACTAAGCTAACTATGAGGAAATATTCATCATGTAACCCTATCTTAATGTACACCCACTGAAGTTTATGTGTATTATACATATTCACCAACATCAGCATTATCTCTGCTTATATCTCAGTCAAGTGAGAGCCACATGTCTGAATTTGCAAAATTTTAAATCCAGTCGAGTGAGTAATTACATCACTTAATTGGGCTTCTGGTTATCTGAGAAAAACAGTGAAGACACCTAAGTCTGCTACACAAATGCTACAGTATGCTACCCAAATACTCCCAAATATCACAATCACTAGATGAGTATGAATGGCTGTAGGGGTGTATCTCCCTCCATTTATGCCTCACAGTCATGAGCTATTCCTGATATTAGATACCTAAGCCAGCATTTTTAGGCAGAGGAACATTAGCCTTTTCTATGAAACTACCATTTTATGGGGTTGATTGAACTCTTCCATTATGCATAATGCTATGAAATGCTTGCTAGGTCAGAGAAAGGTAATAGAGCAAGACTAACTCTGTGTTGTGGTGGGTGACTAAGCAGACATTTTTTCTGGATTTAGTTCAGGCTAAAGAATCAGCTTGTGCATTCCCTGCACTTTAAAGTGAAAACTCAGTTGCTTCATCTGTGAATTTGTGGAGCTGTTGTGTAAATTCCATAGAATCACAGAATCATAACATGGTTTGTGTTGGAAAGAACCTTAAAGATTATTGCGTTCCAAACTCCCTTCCAGTAGATCAGGTTGCTGTGGTTCTATAAAGTGGTTCTATACAAAGTGAGACAACTACATTGGGAAAGGAACTAAAACATATTAGCCAAAGTGTATCTTGAGATACTCTTGGTCCTGCAAGAACTTTCCTAAGAAGTGTGAGATCTATGAAGCTCCAGAAGGAGCTTATGGGTTTGTGCGCATATTTTCTGTAGCATTGGTACCCACAAAAGATGACCTAGCAACCTGGGGGAACACCTACAGGTTATTGTCCACAGGAAGATAGCCAAAAGAAGGCTTATTTAGCAAATCCCAACAAATGGAATGTATGAAATGATCTCCCAGATGCTTTCTACTGAATTAGATATTCCTTCTGCCATATGCAGTTAAGTGATTATATTTTTAAAATACAATATGCTTTGGTAGCAGTTCTGTAAAAGATTTAAAATTTGGACCTAAATACCTAATTCATCTATTGTACCACAAAGCTCAGATAAAAAGGGTTTTGAAATTTAAAGTCAATACAGCTCACCTAACTTTAAATGCTTATACCTGAGAACTGATTTAGTTGTCTTCAGATGCTTTTATAGTCAGTATCTGCAAATAGTCAGTCTAAACATGTAGTTCACCTGGCCTGTTTTTGGGTGTTTAGGAAACAAATTCTGTCTTAGAAATACCTATTTCTTCCATAAGGCTTAAAGAAGAATGGGGTAAGATGAAAACATACTGAGATTGTGTGTCACTCTTCTCCAGTTTTTACTACAATAAATTCTAGAGTTAAAAAGAAGAAATATAAATTAAAAAGTTTCCTGTAGGCAATAAATATTTTGGCAATAGACTTTTGTTAATGAACACTCAGTTTCAGACTTGTTGAATTTACTTATACAACAGGAAGAGCAGACAACCAGCAACCAGTAAGTTTGTCCTTGAAGATCTCTGATGAAGGTGTAGTAAGACAGAAAAAATATGATACTAGTAAGTTCATAAGAAATTTAAAGTGCTTAGTGAAGAGAAATTGAAATAACAAACAGTGCTCCTAAATAGAGTGCTGAAATGTCTGAGATGATGAGTCATCAAAAATGCATCATAATCAGTATATAATCAGTATGTTAAGATAAATTATTCAAAAATCCATTGAACCATTATGTTTTTCCATAGTAGTTATACTCTTTATACTGGATATATTTCAACTTTCTGAGGTACAATGTACCATATATCCTTTTTTTTTTTTTTTTTTTTTTAATATTTATTTCCTAATTGTGGGTGATGCAGTGTGCTTTACTATTAACATCCTACAAGCCTTTTAATAGCATACCTGACATTTGTTATGGGGGCAGTAAGCTGAAGCTGAAGGGACTTCTATGCAGTCAGGTCAACCCCTGATGCTAAAAGAACAGTGACAAGGAGGTTAATTGTACCTGGTGTCAGAAAAATAAAACAAATAATAAAAACAAACAAACAAACAAAAAGCAACAAACAAACAACTAAAAAAAACCCTCCCTCTGAAACAGAAATGAAATAAAAATGAAATAAAATAAAATAGTAAAATAAAATAAAATAAACACAAAAAAAAAAACAACTAACAAAAAAAAACACTGACTATCATGAAACTACTGGCCACAGGAATGAGTTTTAAGTGTATTTAAAAAGGGCTCTAACTATAATGAGAAATTCTGGGAATTTTTGGAAGGGCACTGCTTGGATAATAGGAAACTGATGCTGAGAACATTCTGACAACAAATTTCTTATGGCTCCTTCTTGAGATAGGAGAATTGTCCTTGAGAAAGAAAAACAAGAAAGACAGGCACTGAAGTATCTGACTTCCAACCAGATTCTAATTATTAATTATTTGAGACATTTTGGGCAGCCTAGAGTGCAATATAAATACTGTGTTAAGGACGCCTTATTCAGGTAAGAGGAAATCATATTGTGCTCTAGCTTGTGGCTCTGCATAATGTTTCAGTGCAAGGCCTTTTTTAGTAATTGCAGAGAAATAAATTGTATTGAGATTTTCATTCCAAATTAAACAATACTGTCATTCAGAAACAATTGAATTACAAAACCTGTTTTTGTCAGTATGCTGAAATTTCTCTGAAATAGCTTTGTTATTCGTGGCTTGCTCACTCTTTGAATAAAGAAACAAAGACATATTGTGTGACCACATTCTCTCATGCCTTCTTACAACAAAGAAGATACCAGAAAACTTATCTCACTCATACATACTTGTTACAGAAAGATGAATTTGAATTCTTATGTCTAGAAATAAATGTATGTTCTGTGTCACTGCCCCAGAAAACAACTTCCTGGATTTAATTTGGATTTTCAAATTACAGTCATTATTATGGTACATTCCACTCTCCTAGAGAAGTATTCTTGGAGTGCAGTTTTAGTTCCAGAATATATTTAAGAGAGATCTACCTCCCACTATTCTACTAATATTCTCATCTGCTTCAAAAAGGCTAAATAATTTTCAAAGATGCTAGAAGCTATATTTTTAGTGACAGCTTATGTCTTCTTGGCACATTCCTGGTACAACAATGTTGGCAGACATCATGTTACAGAATCTCCTGATCTGCCTTGTATTATAGCTGTTCTCTGGGTATCCAAGCACTTAAAATACTTTTAAAGAGTGTCAGGTGCAAAAGGAGATGGATATTTCTTTTGTTTGGATTTAAATGCTGAGCAAAACTAAAACATCAGAAAAAGCAGAACTCTAAATTTACTCACCTAATCAGATATATGAAGTACTTAAAATCATATATTGGATAAACTAAATAGCATGCTGCATCTAATTACAGGCAGTAGCAAACATCTAAAAAGTATGCTTAAATGAAAGTAATAAAGCCTAAGATCTATTGAGAGTTTTGATAACCATGATAAATGCCATGGTATTCAAACTGACAGACAGCTGAATCATAAGTGAAGGCTTATCTCACAATCATACTCAGCTACTAAAATTCCAACTATTTTTGATTTAAATGTTCTAGACAATGTGATAACCTTACTTACTTTACTTAAATTGTTATAAAGAAGAACAATAACTGCTAGCAATAAGTCAGGTATAATCAATTTAAAGCTTAGAAAAAGGAAAGACAGGTGATAAGTATGACAACTTAGAATTTGGAAGACCTGACACATCTTCACATTGACAAAAACATCTTGCACTGCAATGCTTCATGAGGATAAATACATTGGAACAGTTGGTCTTGAGTAATGAAGGCTGTTAAGGTAACATAAACTAATAACATCTTATTTCACTGTTTGTTTTTTGGCATTCTCATTATTCTAATATAAAGTGACTAAGCTCACAGAAAACTGAGCTCAGATTTGCTGGCCTAGTAGAAAGCTGATAGAAATCATTTAGCTTTCCTAGTTTCTCCCTATACAAACATGGTAAATAATCCTACTTCTTTTTTTTGTGAAGTCATTAAATTGTCTTATGACATACGTTGATTAAAATACAATTTTCTGATTTTTAAAAAAAAATAAATCATATTTATGTTATCTTTGAAAAAAAAAAGTGTATTGAAGGTGTAAAAATCCTTGTCGTAAGGCTGCAACTACATTTCAAAGAAGGAAAAACACTTTGCTTAAACTATACACAGATATATATGTATATACATATATTTCCTAATCCTAATATTTTCTTATGGAATTAATGGAAAAATATGGGAGCCCTCCAGTGGTGAAAATAATATATCTGAGTTTCAGAATCTAGCTACTTGTGTTGCTTGTTTGCAACACAGTTGCCATAGTTTTCTGACAGATATGGATGTTGATCCCATCTTAATTAACAGGACTTGATATCATCCCAAATTTGCCTGGACATGTAGATGAATCTATTCCTAGATGACATTTGTAAAATATCAGAAAGCTAAATTTATCTCATTTTATTTCCTTCTCTATGTGCACAGAAAAACCCTTGGGGGTCTCTCTCTCTTTTTTTTTTTTCTTTTTTTTTTTTTTTTTCTCCCCACCAAACCTGCCTGGTTAATCATAGACTCTTCTTCCACAGGCCCTTCATCTTTAAGGATGTGTGGATGAAAGGCATTTATAATTCTCCCACATTGTGTTAATGGAGATGTTTGGCTGGCTTGATCCTCCCCCTCTTTACCTCCCTCGATTATCATGTTAATCTAGCCACCATTTGCCTTGAAAACTGCACTGAAAGTTGTGGGGAATCTTTCTGGAAAGGCTCTTTATACTTGGCCTATTCCTGCCTTGAAACTACAGTATCAGAGTAGGTTGGACTACTTCAGCAAATGAACTCACATTTTGGGATCTTATGTTCAATTTGCCATATAATGGTGGGGTTATTATTTCTTTTGGAAAATCTTCCTGTTGCAATCCAGGAGGTACTCTGCCTTTCAAAGAAACATAAATCTGACATGTACCAGCAATACTCATGCAGTCCACTAGAAGTACTTCCCAAAACATGTTAAACTGTTAATTTTAAAGACAAATTCTTAAAATGGAGATCCTCTGCCTTTAACTCATTTGTAAGACTTTCAAACTTTTTAAAGTTAAACATGCCAACACAACCATTTGATGTCTTCTCTGAGTTAAGTTTCATTATCATTGAAACACATATTACAAATATACAAATATAAATGTCTGAAAAATAAGACTCCTCAGAAAGCCTTTATGTAGCACTGGAAACAATAGGAAACTGTGAGAAAAACAAAATAAACAAACAAACAAAAAATCAGACTTTTTTTTTTTTTCTGAAGATAATAGTTTTGTTTTGTTTTGTTTTTTGGAAATATATGTTGATAAAGTATGTGGAATTCCCAAGTATATTTCTCTAAAGCTATTGGCATCTGAAGTAATCATAAGCAGACCACAGTAAAAACTATACAATCAGAAGCCCACTGTAGTACCATTATCTGAAATGCAATTGTCATGGGTAGATTCATCAGAAAATCTGATTTTACTGATACAGTGTGCGCATGCATGCATGCACTCACACACAGAGGTTTGTACCATGTGTAGCCAGAGGAATATTCCCGAGTACAGTCATAAAAAGAGGAAGTGTGTTTTCTTCTGGTTTTGTTTGCTTATAACCACTGAACTATACAGAACAGCAGAATAAGATTGTTGAACGCAGAATCTACTTCACACCATTATCTTTAGATTTTTACCATATTTTATATAACAGCTGCAGGGGCCAGGCCTCCCATTGTCATGGAAAAATAAAGACTTCATTTAATTGCTGGTGGAGCTGTAGAGTGTGATGTGTGTTAGTCTAAGACATCTGCTCTTTTTGTTAGCTACTAACTCCAGACACAACGGAGTGTCCACTGTCCCCTGCTAGACTGTCTGTGGAGGCTATGGTTTGAGCTATGCACTGCCATCCAACAAAAGAGAAAAGGGGCAGAGAAATTATTTATGTACAGCTGGGACTAAAAGACAGGAAAAGAGATACTTTCAGCAATGGCTGAGAGGTTAAGTGATTAGCATGTGATGGCAGCTGGCCCTTTAACCACTGGATAGGTAAGGATGATTAACTGTCAATGAAGCTCTAAACTATGTGATCTGACAAAGCTGAAAGCATACTGATTTTAGTTACATGGCCTACCTAGGTTAAGTATAGTTCCCTTGTCACTGGGGGAAGTTCAGAATATGCAGAGGAGCAAGCAGCAGCAACCTCAGGGTTTGCATTGCACTTCCCATAATCATGCTTACCTGGACCAGCTCCTGGATGGGGACACTTTTGCATTCACTTTGCAGTAACACTTTCCCCTCTCAGGGACCCAGCATCTGTCTCTTCTTGTGTCCCATTACACAACCACACTTTGCCAACTTGCAGACCCTCTGGAGCAACCATAGCTGCAGTCTGGGCAGCAGCTGTCCAAAAGATGTCTATTTTAGGAGGGATGGAGGGAAGCAGGGATTGGAAAAATAAGGAAAAGGAAATGGAAAATTTATGGATGATAAATTAAAAAACTGACAAGTTCATTTCTTTGTAAAAGAAGGGAAGGGAAGGGAAGGGAAGGGAAGGGAAGGGAAGGGAAGGGAAGGGAAGGGAAGGGAAGGGAAGGGAAGGGAAGGGAAGGGAAGGGAAGGGAAGGGAAGGGAAGGGAAGGGAAGGGAAGGGAAGGGAAGGGAAGGGAAGGGAAGGGAAGGGAAGGGAAGGGAAGGGAAGGGAAGGGAAGGGAAGGGAAGGGAAGGGAAGGGAAGGGAAGGGAAGGGAAGGGAAGGGAAGGGAAGGGAAGATTTCTAAGCTAGTTGTCTCATGAAAGTCAGTGGAGGGATAGGTGGAGCATTACTTCCTCAGGTTGTATGCCTTCAACAGCTACCTTTGGATTGAATAAAGTGCCAGCATGACCAATTCCCTTTCTGTTTCTTACATCTAAAGTCCAGGTAATTAGGGTGGACTCTTTGCCTAATATTTAGACGGCATAATTAGGTAAGACAATTCTTATCTGATTTTCAAGGTGCCAAATTTTATATTTTTACTAAGATTTTATCTCCATAACTGATCCTATGTCAAACTTCACTTTGGCAAGCATTTCACCAAAAATGTGGTGGCTGTCTCTTATTGTCTATTGTATTTACTTTTCAAATACTGATTTATTTTTGCCTGAAATCATTCCATCGCTTCATAGCAGAATCATATAGTGATTCTAAAGGCATAGTAATTCCTTTAGACATTTAAACGTGATGAATACTCTGAAAGGATTGATTACTTTCCTTCTACAGCTCTAATTTTACTGCCTTTCGTCTACGGACCAAGATTACAGGGACCCTGTACAAAACAGAAAACAAAAAAAAAAAAGCTAATACTATTTTTGTTTTCCTGAGTCTTAACTCTTCCCATGAATTAAGAACACAGACTGAAGTTGGTCATCACTTATTTTGTATTTCAATGACGTAAATTAATTTTCCTTCCTCTGTATATGAGCATGTCTAAGCTGAGAATTCAGTTCAATAGATTTAACATATATGTAAGAAAACAAAGTCATGTAGCAATGATAATGTCCCCAGATATGAGACTAACACTGTAAACAACCTTCATCTCCAGTGATTCCTAGCATTAAGATAAGGTACCCTACAGTGAAAAGAAAGTATATTTCATTAAGACTTTGGGAATAATAAGATAAGCACCATTATAATGCATTTCCAAAAAGTAACAGGAAGTGAAGAGAAAAAAAAATTGAGATTGAAAAAAAAAAAAGAAAGAAAAGGAAAATTTATCCTTTATTCTGGTTTTCTCAGAATATGATCAGATTGGCAAAACACATAGGCCTCAACTATTTTCTTGCTTTTATGTTGAAAAAAAAAAGTCCCCTTTTAAAATTTGTTTCTTTGTTTCCAATCTTTGTTTCATAACCAGAAATATTTTCTAACTTCACTGGGTGTTTTGGCATATTACAAAATTTGAGAATGATATTTTAAAAATTGCAAAGGCTTTTTGAAAATAAATAAATAAATAAATAATATCCAGTTCAGAGACAAATTCTAAACATCAACCACCACCATCACCACTAAACTTTGGATCTGGAAGGCATTGTGAAGCAGGCAAACTATGACCTAGTTGCCATCAATGAAATGTGGTGGGACCGCTCCCACAACTGGGGTGTTGCAGTGGTTGGCTACAAGCTCTTCAGAAGGGACAGGCAACAGAGGAGGGGCATGGCTCTCTATATTAGAGAGTGTTTTTATGTTGTTGAGCTCTGGGTTGGGAATGATAAGTTAGAGTCCATTATGGATAAGGATCGGGGGATGGCCAACAAGATGGACATCCTGGTGGGGATCTTTCCTAGACAGCCAACCCAAGATGAAGAGATAGATGAGGTGTTCTATAATCATCTGGTAGAAGTCGTGCAATCACCAGCTCTTGTTCTCAGGGGGGACCTTAACTTCCCAGACATATGCTGGAAATACAATACAGTCCTGAGGAAGCAGTCTAGGAGGTTCCTGGAGTGTGTGGGACATAGCTCCCTGACTCAACTGGTTAGTGAGCCTACTGGGGGGGTGCCCCCCTAGACCTGCTGTTCACGAACAGAGAAGGACTGGTGGGAGATGTGGTGGTAAGGAGCTGCCTTGGGCAGACTGACATGGTAGAGTTCTCTATTCTTGGTGAAGGGGGCAGTAAAACTGGAGAGGGGGCAGTAAAACTGCTGCCTTGGACTTCCAGAGAGCAGACTTTGAATTGTTCAGCACACTGGTAGGGAGGGTCCCCTGGGAGTTAGTCCTGAAAGGCAGAGGGATCCAGGAAGGCTGGACGCTCATCAAGAAGGAAGTCTTACAGGCATAGGAGTAGGGTGTCCCCACCTGCCATAAGATGATCTGGCAGGGAAGAACACCAGCACAGCTGAACAGGGAACTTTTGCTGAGTGTCTTCACTTCTGTGAAGATCAAGTCAGAGAATATTACCTATATAACAAGCAAGAGTTGGAGAGAAGGATTTTCAGAAGCAACAGATAGTTACTGGACACTCAGTTTGATGAATGAAAAAGTCTCACAGCACCATGGAATAATTTTGGTCGAAAGAGCTTTCCTGAACCTCATCTACAGCAGCCTGATGCTCAAAGCAGGGATAAAGAGCTTGCTCCTGGCCTTGTTCTTTCAAGCTTTTGATTTATTTTTTTTTCCTCAAGATAAATCATCAAACAATGATGCCAAACCTCCTTAACACCAGATTAAAACATTCTGACCAACCATACAAAATAGATGAACACCAAATTACTTCTTCCTTTTGAAAATGTTGTCCAGGATGTTTTTTTTTTTTTTGTTTTTTTTTTGTTTTTTTTTTTTTTGAAAATGTTGTCCAGAATGGGTTTTTCCTGTGCAGATATACAGGATTAATATGATTTACGGTGCCATACAGATTTTTCTACCTCTGTAATCAATAAAGAGAAACTCAGCTTTTCTTGGGTATGATTCATCTGAGTACACAGTAGATTTCTAATACAGACCAGATGAATAGTGCCCAGGGTATCTTCTTCTACCGAATCCACCACCAATAAAGGCATCCTAGGGAAACTAGCTCAGATGTAAACATGCCCACTCTATATATATGAAATTAAGTGAGCTAGGTCATATCTATGGACATTGCCATTTGCCGAGGCGATCGGCTCCAGGGCAGACGCGTTCTGCAGCGGAGCGGGGGATCGGGCCAGGCAGGGTTAATTTTTCCAGCATCGAGCCTACTTGAGGGAGCCGCCAGGACCCGGCAGCCCTCGTGAGGGAGGCTGACGAGGCGAAGGCGGAGCCAGCAGCGCCCCCTCCCCAGCCGTTCAAAAGCTGCCCCTAGGGAGCGCGAGCGACCAGGAGCGCGGCGAACAGGGCAGGCAAACAGGGCGTGGCGCGTCAGAAGGGAGTGGCGCGGCAGTTAGCGCGGCAGTTTGAGCAGGCAGGGCGGAGCGCTCCCCCCCGCCCACACGAACACCTCCTTAACGACAGCCGTTAGGTAGGTGATAATGGTCTCCACCAGGCACGGTGCGCTCTCCAGGAAGTCAGTACACACCCAGACCGACTACCCATTAAAAAATGCCACAGTTCAGGTCACCGGATGCAGGGAGTGTCTGAGCCTGTTGCTGCCATCGGCGGGAGGCAGAGAAACTGCGTGCGTGAGGTGCGAGCAGGTGGATGACCTGGTCCGCATGGTGGCGGAGCTCAAGGAGGAGGTGGAGAGGTTGAGGGCCATCAGGGAGTGTGAGTGAGAGATAGACTTCTGGAGTAACTCCCTGCAGGGCCTCAAGGGGAGGTGCTGAGGTGAGACTCCTCAAATGGGGGTGGACCCCCTGCCCTGTTGCCATCGGGCAGAGGGAGGGGATCTGGGAGCTGAGGAGGAATGGAAACAGGTCCCTGCTCGACATTGCAGGCGATGCCCTCCCCTTCCGGCCCCGCCTTCCCAGGTGCCCTTACACAACAGGTTTGAGGCCCTGGAGCTCGACAGACCAGTAGCTGAGGAAGAGGTACCAAGTGTTCCCAGGAGGATGCCTAGGGCGAGGAGGTCGACTCCACGCCTCAGGACTGCCTCCATCAAGAAAGACAGGAGGGTTATTGTTGTTGGAGACTCTATTCTTAGGGGAACAGAGGGCCCTATTTGTCGGCCTGACCCTACCCTTAGGGAAGTCTGCTGCTTCCCTCGGGCCAGGGTCAGGGACGTTGCCAGGAAGCTTCCCAACCTGGTACGCCCCTCTGAGTATTATCCTCTTTTGATAGTCCAAGCAGGCAGTGACAACATTGAAGAGAGAAGCCTGAAGGCTATCAAAAGAGACTTTAGGGGGCTGGGTCGGTTAGTGGATGGAGCGGGAGTGCAGGTGGTGTTTTCATCCATCCCTACGGTGGCAGGGAGGGGTACAGAGAGGACACGGAAAGCCCACCTGTTAAACACGTGGCTCCAGGGCTGGTGCCAACGCAGAAATCTTGGGTTTTTCGATCATGGGGCACTTTACTCAGCACCTGTCCTGATGGCCACAGACGGGTCCCTATCTTTTAGGGGAAAAAGGATCCTGGGCTGGAAAAAGCTGGGGAAAGAGCTGGCAGGGCTCATTGAGAGGGCTTTAAACTAGGTAGGAAGGGGGATGGGGCTGAAGCTAGGAATGCTGGGGCTGTGCCAGGGGGATCAATGGCAAGGCTGGAGGATAAGGCAGTGGCCCAGCTGAAGTGCATCTACACCAATGCACACAGCATGGGTAACAAACAGGAGGAGCTGGAAGCCATCGTGCGGCAGGCAGGCTATGACTTGGTTGCCATCATGGAGACGTGGTGGGACCAGTCTCATGACTGGAGTGCTGCAATGCCTGGCTATAAGCTCTTTAGAAGGGACAGGCAGCACAGAAGGGGTGGTGGTGTGGCTCTCTATATTAGAGAGCCTTTCGAGGTTGTAGAACTCGAGGCTGGGAATGACAAGGTCCAGTCCCTTTGGGTTAGGATCGGCAGGGACAACAAGGCTAGTGTCCTGGTCAGGGTCTGCTACAGACCGCCGAACCAGGATGAGGAGACGGATGAGGAATTCTACAGGCAGCTGACAAAAGTTGCAAAATCATCAGCTCTTGTACTCGTGGGGGACTTCAACTTCCCTGACATATCCTGGAAGCACAACACAGCCCTGAGAAAGCAGTCTAGGAGGTTTCTGGAGAGCGTGGAAGATAGCTTCCTGACGCAGCTGGTTAGTGAACCTACCAGGGGTGGTGCCCCACTAGACCTTCTCTTCACAAACAGAGAAGGACTGGTGGAGGATGTGATTGTCGGGAGCTGTCTTGGGCAGAGTGACCACGAAATGGTGGAGTTCACTATTCTTGGCGAGGCCAGGAAGGGGACCAGTAAAACCACTGTATTGGACTTTCGGAGGGCTGACTTTGAGCTGCTCAGGACACTAGTTGGTGGAGTCCCTTGGGAGGCGGTTCTGAAGGGCAGAGGGGTCCAGGAAGGCTGGGCGCTCTTCAAGAGGGAAATCTTAATGGCGCAGGAACGGTCTGTCCCCATGTACCCAAAGACGAGCTGGCGGGGAAGAAGACCGGCCTGGCTCAACAGAGAATTGTGGCTTGAGCTTAGGAGAAAAAAGAGGGTTTATAATCTTTGGAAAAGTGGGCAGGCCACTAGGGAGGACTTTAAGGATGTAGCGAGGCTGTGCAGGGACAAAATTAGGAAGGCCAAAGCTCATCTGGAGCTCAATCTGGCTATTGCCGTTAAAGATAACAAAAAACGTTTCTATAAATACATCAACACAAAAGGAGGACTAAGGAGAATCTCCATCCTTTACTGGATGCGGGGGGAAACTTAGTTACAAGAGATGAGGAAAAGGTGGAGGTGCTTAATGCCTTCTTTGCCTCAGTCTTTAGCAGCAATACCGGTTGTTCTCTGGATACTCAGTACCCTGAGCTGGTGGAAGGGGATGGGGAGCAGGATGTGGCCCTCACTATCCATGAAGAACTGGTTGGTGACCTGCTACGGCACTTGGATGTGCACAAGTCGATGGGGCCGGATGGGATCCACCCAAGGGTACTGAGAGAACTGGCAGAGGAGCTGGCCAAGCCACTGTTCATCATTTATCAGCAGTCCTGGCGATCGGGGGAGGTCCCAGTTGACTGGCGGCTAGCAAACATGACGCCCATCTACAAGAAGGGCCGGAGGACTGACCCGGGAAACTACAGGCCTGTCAGTTTGACCTCAGTACCAGGGAAGCTCATGGAGCAGATCCTCCTGAGAGTCATCACACCACACTTGCAGGGCAAGCAGGGGATCAGGCCCAGTCAGCATGGGTTTATGAAAGGCAGATCCTGCTTGATGAACCTGATCTCCTTCTACGACAAAGTGACGCGCTGGGTGGACGAGGGAAAGGCTGTGGATGTGGTCTACCTTCCAGTCACTAGTGGCGTCCCCCAGGGCTTGGTGCTGGGGCCGGTCCTCTTTAATATCTTCATCGATGATCTGGACGAGGGCATCGAGTGCACCCTCGGTAAGTTCGCAGATGACACCAAGTTAGGTGCATGTGTTGATCTGCTTGAGGGTAGGAAAGCTCTGCAGGAGGATCTGGATAGGCTGCACCGATGGGCTGAGGTCAACTGCATGAAGTTCAACAAGGCCAAGTGCCGGGTCCTGCACCTGGGGTGCAATAACCCCAAGCAGAGCTACAGACTGGGAGAGGAATGGTTGGAGAGCTGCCAGGCAGAGAAGGACCTGGGAGTGATGGTGGATAGTTGGCTGAATATGAGCCAGCAGTGTGCTCAGGTGGCCAAGAAGGCCAACAGCATCCTGGCTTGTATCAGGAACAGTGTGACCAGCAGGGCTAGGGAGGTGATCGTCCCCCTGTACTCAACTCTGGTGAGACCGCACCTCGAGTGCTGTGTTCAGTTTTGGGCCCCTCGCTACAAGAAGGACATCGAGGTGCTTGAGCGGGTGCAGAGAAGGGCGACGAAGCTGGTGAGGGGCCTGGAGAACAAGTCCTATGAGGAGCGGCTGAGGGAGCTGGGCTTGTTCAGCCTGGAGAAGAGGAGGCTCAGGGGCGACCTTATCGCTTTCTATAGGTACCTCAAGGGAGGCTGTAGCAAGGTGGGGGTTGGTCTGTTCTCCCATGTGCCTGGTGACAGGACGAGGCGGAATGGGCTTAAGTTGAGCCAGGGGAATTTTAGGTTAGATGTTAGGAAGAACTTCTTTACTGAAAGGGTTGTTAGGCATTGGAACAGGCTTCCCAGGGAAGTGGTGGAGTCACCATCCCTGGAAGTCTTCAAAAGACGTTTAGATGTAGAGCTTAGGGATATGGTTTAGTGGGGACTGCTAGCGTTAGGTCAGAGGTTGGACTCGATGATCTTGAGGTCTCTTCCAACCTAGAAATTCTGTGATTCTGTGATTTACTCAAGTTGCAGCAAAAGAACTGCATGTCAAATTCATATAATTTGGCACCAAATTGGTGTTGTCCAAAAACTTACTAAGGGTGCACTCAATTTCTTCTTCCAAATCATCAATAAAGATATTAAATTCATACTGGGTTATGGTGGAAGGGTTGTGTGTTATAGGTGAACTCAGTATCCTTCAAAGAGGGATATTCTTCATCTTTTTTCCTCTGAATTAACAATTTTTTTTTTCTTGTATATATATAAATATATATATATATATTTAAATTGGAGCTTGTAGGTTTTTTTTTTTTTTTTTTTTTTTTCTGTAAAGAATAGATGAAGAAATATATGTCATGACTGGAATTATTTTCACAATACTGTACATGTAATATGTCAGTAATTCAGTCTGTTGCTAGAATTAATTTTAAAAAAAATGAATTTGTTTCTTCTATCTTTTTTCTGTTTTCATTTCAGACTGCATAAGTGAGAACTGAAATAAATGAGAGAAGATATTTGGAACAATGCATGATAATGAGGAAATGTATTCATTTTGTATATGGAATAATGAATATGATAGTGTTTGGAAAAAAAAAAAAAAAAGAAAGAAAAAGAGAAAAACAATATTCATAAGTCTGTCTGTCTATCTATCTATCTATCTATCTACCTATATTTGTTTCCCAGTGATAATACCAGAGATTTAAGTTAAGGTCTGAGTGAAGAATTGTCTACACACTCACTTGCAATGTGTAAATATCCACAAATTTCATCTAACCTGGAACAGTGGAGTTAAGACTCTTGTGTGTGTCTTTAAGTAATGAATGTAATAAAGGATATGATCAGTAATTCACTGAAAGGAAATGGAGAACTTGATGTTACTGTTTACTTCAGAGAAACAGAAGATTATGAAACTTTTAATGCACAGTCTCAGCTAGAGCTACCTAATTTATCACGTAGTCTCCCCATGGCACTTCATGGGAAAGCTGTACGGTTTGCATCATTGTTGAGTTACTGCAGTTCCTAAGAAACTTTTTTTTTTTTTTTTTTTTTTTTTTGTTCCTTATAAAACTTATCCTGTTTATGAAAAGACTGTCCCATTAGCTGTTTTGGCATGTATGCCAGGCCACAGAGTAGGATCTATGAAGATTATAGCGAGCAGGAGTTAATGTTTATCTGAAAAGCTGTTTGAATCACATGAGGCTTTTAACATCTTAGTTCTGTATCCATGTGATTGCTACAAAGATTACCATTTACCTAAGAGGAAAAATAATATATTTAAAGTACATATTTAGATGCATAAATTGTCTTTTATTCCAGGCTTGGATATAAATGTGAATGACCTACTTTTCCCATCAAATGCATTTAGATTGTCACTACTCTCACAAGACCTCAACTAGAGTACTGCATTCAGCCCTGGGGCCTCCAGCACAAGAAGGATATGGATGTATTAGAATGAGTCCAGAGGAGGGCACAAAGATGATCAGAGGGCTGGAGCAGGAGAGGCTAAGGGAGTTCAGCCGGGAGAAAAGAAGGGTGACGTCACTGCATCCTTCCAGTACATGGAGGTACATGACGTGGAGGTACATGACAGCAGGTGGTGAACCACTGGAACAGGTTGCCTGGAGAAGCTGTGGATGCCTCGTCCCTGGAGGTGTTTGAGGCCAGGTTGGATGGGGCTTTGAACAACCTGGGCTAGTGGAAGGTGTCTCTGACCATGGAAAGGTTGTTGGAACTAGAAGATGGTTAAGGTCCCTTCCAACCCAAACTATTCTATGATTCTATGATTGATTCTATGATTCTATGATTCTACTCTGCCAATCACTCTTCTCGAGTGTAACTGGCTGCTGCTCAAAAATTCCTTCTGGTGATCTGGTGACAGAAATATACACAATCATATCTTTAACTTAAATTAGGTTGAGATGTTTGTTTGTTTGTTTACTTTCATTAAGTACTTACTACCTCATGCTGCTTCTAATAAACAGAACAATCCTTGAATCAACCTCAGAAAGAAAATGTTAAATTTAAGTGGTTTATGTTGTTGTTAGCATTTGGCAGTTCAGGTACTATAACATGTCAAAAACTGAGTCATGCTGCTAGCAGAGGAAGAATTGAAACAAGCAGTGAATGTCTCTGAATCGTCACATCTCTATTTCCTTCATAGTTAAGGGCAAGGATTGTTGACAGTTTTGTCAGCTTGTCACATAGTGTCATTGGAGATTTCACATGGCTGTCTGACAGCAAATTTTCCTTTCCATTCATTAGGAGGTACAAGCCAACAGAAACCTGAAGAGAGATAATTTTCTTAGGTAACTAGTTTGCAGTGAAATATATGTAAATGGAAACAGCCTTGTTTGCTCCTCTCCTCTCCTCTCCTCTCCTCTCCTCTCCTCTCCTCTCCTCTCCTCTCCTCTCCTCTCCTCTCCTCTCCTCTCCTCTCCTCTCCTCTCCTCTCCTCTCCTCTCCTCTCCTCTCCTCTCCTCTCCTCTCCTCTCCTCTCCTCTCCTCTCCTCTCCTCTCCTCTCCTCTCCTCTCCTCTCCTCTCCTCTCCTCTCCTCTCCTCTCCTCTCCTCTCCTCTCCTCTCCTCTCCTCTCCTCTCCTCTCCTCTCTTCTCCTCTCCATTTTAATGGTTGACTATGTATCAATATTGAAATTAAGTTTTTGAAATATAATTACTTTGTGAACACAGAATTCCTATTGCAGTGTTTTTAAAGCTCCACTGGCAGAGCTGAAAATATTTCATTTTATCCCATAATGTGATTTTTTCCTTTTTCCTTATGGATGGGTCCCTTTACATTTTTCCCACAGAATTCCCACAGAGGACCTTTGACACATTCATGAAGTTACAAAAACATTTGGATGAGCCAGTCTACAAAAATGGGTAAGCATTCTAAAACCTTACTGAGTAAAATAATATGGAAAAGACAGCAAAAGAAAGTTGATTACCTCTGTAAGAATGTATTTGCAATTTCCCCATTGTAGATGTTTGTACAGTATCCCAATGCTCACAAATGACATCTTTGCATAGGTTTTTGAAAAGTATATGTTGCTATGATAACATATTACATATGAGAGCCAATAATAATATGTGGAATGCTAACATGTTTCTTCAACATGGTTTGGTGACTTAGCAACAACACATTGAGAGACCTACGCTTGACAGATACTCTCTGAATGACAAGAACTGGAATAACAATATGAAGAAATATGTACAGTGTCTGAAAGACTGTGTTGTAAGTGTGCCATATTATTTAGCTATAAGACATTCAAGTAAGAAAAGTAATCACAGGAGAACATTAACATACATATGACTCAAAGATACTAACACTGTAAAATATTTTAAATATCTTTTAGATATTTCAACATAGCATTTTAGATGTGTTTCAGGTATAGTATATACATGTTTTCATTCTATCTCTATGAATTTTCGTAGAGAATTCATAGAGAATACTATTTTATTAATAGAGATTTATTCTATAGATAATACATTTTACTAATTACTATTTACTGTGTCCTCCTAACTCACTTATTACTGCCTTAGACAGTAACAAGTAAGATCTATTAACCTAAACTGAGGTACAACAATCCCCTTTTCAACCTTAGATAAAAATCTACTTAACATTTGTTTTAATTAGTATCCTACTGTAGAATATTTATTAAGATATGTTATTATTGGCTATAAACATTGACCTCTCAAATGTGTTATTTCAAATTTGACTTCAGAGTATCCTAATTTGTTCAGAGTCCTTGTATTCCTCCATGTCTTTAGGGCAAACTGTTCTTCCAATATCGTAAGCAGTTTTATATTGAGTCATCCCAATTTTTTTAAAAGTCTTGAGAGCTCAAACTGTAGAAAGGAGGGAAGAGGGAATTCTTCTCATATATCATATTCACTATCTGGATTTTGTTTTCTTCTCTCAGTTTGTAAGTTTTTCTCTCTTATTATTTATCTATTTATTTACTTAAGTATTATCACAGAATCACAGAATCACAGAATTTTCTAGGTTGGAAGAGACCTCAAGGTCATCGAGTCCAACCTCTGACCTAACGCTAACAGTCCCCACTAAACCATTTCCCTAAGCTCTACATCTATTATTTATTTTCTAATTAGGAAAGTAATAAACTTAATCCAGAAAACGTTCTGCCTGTACAAAGGGGAAATGTCCTATTTTTAATTCCTGCTTTATAGAAGAAAGATATGCATTTGCATATCTTTTCGTATCTATTACTAAAATTCTGGTTTCTTGAAGCTATGCACAGGTAGGATGGTATTTGATCTTATTCCAACAGCTTTAACTTATTTTAGTCATGAGCTTTTCTTTTTCATGACATCTGACACTGCCTTGATTTGAAGGGCCTTGATTTGGAGGGCTTTGTACCGTGATTTGTGTTAAATTTTTGCCTGGTTTGTGTAGTACAAGAAATATGATAGAATGAGATTACAAGAAGATGTTGTTGTCACAGTAATTTGAACCAATGTGATTTATTATAACAACAATGATTAGCTAATCAGACACTTAAAAGGAATAAGCATATGTCACCAAGAAATCACTGGAAATAAATTTTTGTTTGAATATTATTATTACTTTCTTGGACTTTGATTAGAAAAGTTTTGAATTTCTGCAGCTATAACTAAGTTAGTCATGACATTTAGTATTACATTAATTTCTTAAGGTCAGTGGCAGGTGATCAGCAGAAGAACATTTCCATTTTTCAATACTTCTCTGTCAAAAGATTTATATGTTATATATATATATATTGTTTTAAATCTACCTGCTGCTTTATGTCTCTGATGGGACACCTTTCTATGTGTTGTTCTTTCATTTGATTAGGTGCTGTTGCCTCATTTTCTGTTCAGGAAATGAGAAATCCTCTCTATTTGTTGCGGACAGTGAAATGAGCACTTTAAGTTTGCCATCTTCATGATACAATTTAAACTGAATGTCATGATTTTATAAGATATTAGCTGAGTGTTCTGCCTAAGTATGGTGTAAAATGCAAATTATTTGAGTACTTGATAAGAGTACTTAATGATTTAAAAATCTGTCTTGAGGGACTTGGTGAACGAGATTACAACTAGCTGTGGTAAAGACTTGCCATAAACAAATAAATGATGAGATCTAAGTTGAAGAAATCATACCTCATGACAAAACAATGTTTTTTTCTATGATTGTGTAGGGGGTTTACATGCCAAGGTTTTGGAAGTTGTGGGCTGCAGGGGACCAAGGGGTCAATCAAAGTCCAATAAAGTAATAGAAATATTCAAACAAAAATTTATCTCCAGTGATTTCTTGGTGACATATGCTTATTCCTTTCACGTGTCTGATTAGCTAATCGTTGTTATAATAAATCACATTGGTTCAAACTACTGGGACAGCAACATCTTCTTGTAATCTCATTCTATCACATTTCTTGTACTACACAAATGAGGCAAAAATTTAACACAAATCATTCTTCTGTAAGAAGAATCCAGAAGCTGTCCATGTTAGATAAGGGCCAGTTTGAGCTTGCTGCAAAGGGACATGCCATTGCCCAGAGCCAAGCCAGTAAGTGATGTTAGCAGGATCTTTGTGAGAGCATATTTATAAAAGGGGAAACAAACAAACAAACAAACAAACAACTGCTTCACAGCAGCAGCTAGGAGAGAGGAGTGAGAACCAGCCCTGTAGACCCCAAGCTCAGTGCAGAAGGAGGGCAGGAGGTGCTCCAGGCATGCAGCAGCAGTTCCCCTGAGGCCTGTGAAGAGGTCCCTGGTGGAGCAGGCTGTCTTCCTGCAGCCCATGGGTCCCACGTGGTGCAGACCTCCCCATGCTGCAGCCCAAGAAAGAGCCCCCAGTGGAGCAGGTGGATGTGCCCTGGAAGAGGCTGAAGCCTGTGGAGAACCCCTGTCAGAGCAGATTCCAGGCCAGAAATGTAGCCTGTGGAGAGGGGACAACACAGGAGCATGTGAGCTGGCAGGAGCTGCTGCCCATCCATGTGGGAGCAGTTCTTGAAGAGCTGCTGCATGTGGGCAGCCCCTGCAGGCCCAGTTCGGGAAGGACAGCATCCCGTGGGAGGGACCCCACATGGAGCAGGGGCAGAGAGTGACCATGAAGGAGCAGTGGAGATGAAGTACTCTTCAGCAGTGGAGAATGACTGCAGCCCCCATTCTCCTTTTCCCCTGCACCACTCAGGGAGGGAGGTGGAGGTGGAAGAGGGTGAACGGGGAAGGTGTTTTTAGTTTCTTTGTTTCTCACTTCTCTAGCTTGTTAGTAATAGGCAATACATTTCTCTAATCTCTCCACACTGAGTCGGTTTTGCCTGTCAGTAATTGTTAAGCAATTTCCCTGTCCTTAGCTCAACATGAGTGTTTGATTGATTGATTGATTGATTTCCTGCATACTTTCTTTTTCCCCTCTTCTTCTAAATAGGGGGAGTGAGAGACCAGTTGTGGTGGAGTTTAGCTGCCCAGCAAGGTAAAACCACCACTAACTGATAATAACAATTACAATAAGAGACTAAGATCTGAATTGCACTAAGGTTTGGAATTTGACTACCTAAAAGTATCCTGTTCACATTCTGCTTCCTAGCTTTATCAGTACTACAGGCATCTCAATTAATTTGATGATTTGCTACCTACATTCCTAGTTGTATGAAAACAAACTCACCTACTCATGGTTGTAGAATATGCCGAGCGGGAAGGGACCCACAAATATCACTGAGTCCAGCTCCTGGCTCCACACAGGAATACCCCCAAATCAAACCATAACTCTGAGGTTGTTTTCCAAATGCTTGAACTCCGGCTAGGAGGGCATGTTTCCTGGTCAGCTCCCTTTATACCTGTATCAAGAAGTTATCTTCAATGTGGCTCAGGAATTTCCTGAATCTGTTTGTGTCAACTGTATGATATTCTCAGATAACATCTAGGAAATTAAAGTAACCCATAAGAACAAGGGCAGCTGATCTGAAGCTATCCCTTAATTCTTTATAGAATAATTAATTGGTGTCATCCTCCTGGTTGGGTGGTCTGTAGTAGACTCTCAAAACAATGTCTACATCATTTGCTTTTCCCTTAATCTTTGCAGTTGATGATGACAAGGTTGAGAGCTTCTGGGTAAACTCCATACAATCCAGCCCTCCTATTACACACAGCATCCCCCCCTCCTGCCTTGCCTGTGCTGCCTAACTCTCCTGAATGGCTTGTAACCATCCATCACAACACAGCAGTCACAGGACATTTCCCATGAAGTCTTACTTATGCCAGTGATGTCGTAGGTATGGGACTGAGCCAAAGATTCTATTTCCTCATATTTATTTCTTATGCTGTATGCATTAGTGTAGAAACATTCTAAATATGCTCCAGTATATTCAGCACATCATGAAATAAACGGAAGGACCTCACTAGCAACATCCTTTGACCTCACTTCACATCCTTTGAATGTTGCTTGTGCTGTCTCATGGCTTATCACTAACAAGCTAGATTTTAACCATTTTCCCCTTCAAATCTATTTTAAAGCTCTTTAAGTTATCTCTGCTAACTCTTGAGCAAAAATCCTTTTTACTCTTTTAAAGAGGTGTGTTTCACCAGATGCCAGCAGGCCTGGTGTCATATAGACTGTTCCATAACCAAACAGATCCACAAAATTCTGCTGGTAATGTCAGCCTGGAGCCAGGTCTGCCTTTTTCTTCCATTATTCACATATTCCCATATTTACATATTCACATATTTTGTAGTGGGAGTAACAGAGGAAAAGATTACCTGTGCTCCTCAGCCTTTAACCAGTCATTCAAATGCCTTGAAGTCTCTTTTGATTGCCCTTAGACTTCTCATCACAATTTTGTTGCTGCCTACATGAAAAAGCAATAATGGCTAATAATATGAAGTCTGTACCAGGCTAGGAAGATTTCACATCTTTTTAAATGGAGATGGTTTTGATGGAGGGGGTATGCTAGGCTGGCCTTGACAATATGTCTAATGTAGATGAATCGTCATTGTTGCTTGACTGCCCTTCCAGTTCCATAGCCTCACACCTTCAGTATAAAGGTATCTGGGAAGGCAAGGGAGGTAAGGAGGGGATTTGCCTGCTGTACCACGCTGAAACATACTTCTGTTCCCCTCCATCCCTTAAGTCACTATCTTCTGCCTGGTGGACACAAGGTAGGGGATGCTCCTTATCATGCTTCCATTCTTCTGTATTTTCAGTATCATTCCCTTGTGTGGTCTTGAGGAGGACTTTCTGGCTGTGGGCCACTGAAGACTGTGCATGGAACCACCTGTCTACCTGTTCATCTTTCCTTTGAGCTTCTTCTAAAGGAGAAGCACAGTCTTTGAGCAGAGCCCTCTCACCACCTTTTGCCACTCAGCCGCCAATTGCTGGAGAAAACACTGCGTACCACTGGGACATGTCTTTGTCTACCAGGGTCTTCATGAATAACATGCATTGTCTTCTGGAGATATTAAAGAATTACTTCAAAAAATATAACTTAAAAAGAGTTTGCAAGTTTGGATGATACAGCTGTCTTCTACATATCTTCCCCTGTTTCTACCCTTCTTTGTTAATAGAATAAGCTCTTAAGGGGAGCTCTACTTTATTTAAGTCTAGTGTGCAAATGTCCAGTCTCTATTTTAAATGTTTTAATTCCATTTTAAAAGTAACATAAGCCCTTCCACAGGGTGATTTATGGAAGGGCTATATGTGTATATATATATATATATATATATATTTACTTAAGGCAAATGGAAAGAATAATTTTTTCTGTAACATTGCCTCTCCTAATTGACAATGAAGACCTTAATTGAGAAGAATTTTAGGGTCAAGCCCTAAAAATTTCAATCAGGTACAGTGTAAATTAGGTAACTGGGTAAGACTGTTTAGTGTCTGTCTTTAGGCTGGGAGATGAGTGGTTGGAGAGCAGGCTGGGAGATGAGTGGTTGGAGAGCTGCCAGGCAGAGAAGGACCTGGGAGTAATGGTGGATAGTCGGCTGAATATGAGCCAGCAGTGTGCTCAGGTGGCCAAGAAGGCCAACGGCATCCTGGCTTGTATCAGAAACAGTGTGACCAGCAGGGCTAGGGAGGTGATCGTCCCCCTGTACTCGGCTCTGGTGAGGCCGCACCTCGAGTACTGTGTTCAGTTTTGGGCCCCTCGCTACAAGAAGGACATGGAGGTGCTTGAGTGGGTGCAGAGAAGGGCGACGAAGCTGGTGAGGGGCCTGGAGAACAAGTCCTATGAGGAGCGGCTGAGGGAGCTGGGCTTGTTCAGCCTGGAGAAGAGGAGGCTCAGGGGCGACCTTATCGCTTTCTATAGGTACCTCAAGGGAGGCTGTAGCGAGGTGGGGGTTGGTCTGTTCTCCCACGTGCCTGGTGACAGGACGAGGGGGAATGGGAATTTTAGGTTAGATGTTAGGAAGAACTTCTTTACTGAAAGGGTTGTGAGGCATTGGAACAGGCTTCCCAGGGAAGTGGTGGAGTCACCATCCCTGGAAGTCTTCAAAAGACGTTTAGATGTAGAGCTTAGGGATATGGTTTAGTGAGGACTGCTAGCGTTAGGTCAGAGGTTGGACTCGGTGATCTTGAGGTCTCTTCCAACCTAGAAATTCTGTGATTCTGTGATTCTGTGATTTATTTTCTGTGGCATTTCATCAAAACTACAGTGATTATTGGATATGAAAATTTATAAGAATAATGCATATTTACATTTGTACCATTTGCTCCCATTATTGTGTGTTGACGTGTATGTTGGTACATTGAACTAGCTCTCTTGTTTTTCAAAGGAAGATGAGACGTCGTTTTTGGACTCATGTTCAATTCACTTATATCAGGTGAAGACCTGGTTTCTAGGTTTCCTTCAGCCTTTGGATGGGGCTTCAGATCTACATTTTCCAGTCCCATGAAAATTTTATTAGGGTTTCTGAACAGAGGCAACACCGTGAGGGGAACAGATATCATCTTTTTGGCCAATATTTGTATGGCATAGAATACCTGTGTAGTAATAAGAATCTTTACTGAGTTATCAAATGAAGATCAAATTCTCCTGTTGAAGAGTTCTTGTGATGCTTATGCATTTTTCTTTAGGTAGAAAAAAAATATAAGCACCCTACAAGTTTCTGTTTGACTCTCAGCTGAAATGTTAAAACTCAGTTATTTAGATTAAAATTACTCTTTAGAAGTTGTTTTTTGCTATGTATTATGGAAGCTGGTCTCTGATACAAAAAAAAAAAAAAAAAAAAGTTTTTGAGTTCCTTTTACAAATCCCTCCCTGTACAGAATAAATAGAATTTTCCTAATGTAAAATAGTTTAATGAATTTTATCAGTAATTTACTTGTTCTTATTAATTAGTATATGATTTCTTCATATATATGACATTTTCTTTTAATAAATTATACTTTTCATGAGAAGAGGAGAAGTGGACCTTGGTTAGGTCAACCAGGCACAGAAGACTTCTGTTTGTCATTTTTTTTTTTTTTCAATGCTATGAAATTTATGAACCATCATATTTTGTTGTGCCATTTAGATATTCAGAAGTTGTTCAATTTTCATAATACTGTGACAAATTCTGAAGCAAAAGGCTGCTAAAATTAAAGAAACTAGAGAGTATTTGAAGTAGTCAACAGTTTCTTAACATTGCTTAAGAACTTGTTCATATCATAAGGACAATTTTCTATTATTGTTATTTTATTTATTTGTGTGTGTATGTTTGAAACATTTTGTGCTATTTTTTCTTCACTCATCTCCAACTTTATCTAGAGTATAAAGAAATTGTAAGGCTAAAATAGACAGCTAACATTTTCCTGGCCACTGAATATATATAAATGCTGATTTATTATTATGACATTTAAGCATACAAACATTCATCTATGCCTACAAATACCAGAACTTAATGAAAAAAGTCCATGCTTACTTTCCGGGGTTTAAAAATATAACCTTTACATATATTTAAAATAAATTTATAATTATAATGTTTTATTTATAATAAAACATTCTGCTGGCCTTCTGTGGCATTAGCTAATAAGATCATTCGATGCATTTAAAAACTGATTCTAATGGTATCTCTTTCCTTTTTTTTTTTTTAGTAGTTTTATTATTCATTATTCTACAGTAAGTTTTTTTTTTTAATTATTATTCATCAATAAACTTTGATCAAATTAAATTGTTAAAAAGCTTTAGAAAATATTTTGCTAAGAAAATAAATTTGACCAGAGACGTCCTAAGAAATGCATATTCTAATTGTTCATTTGCAAGAATCATTACATTATAGCTCTTTTCTCTATACTATGCATATTGATAAGGGAGCTATTGTGTCTCACACTGATTAGTATTTCACTAATCTGGCGAAGCAGGGAATGAATAATAAGAATCTAATAAAATTATGGAAAGTCTGTTTATATAAAGTATGCCACTTGACAGAAATTATCCTTTTCAATGTGGTGAATATCTGGTTAGTGTCTCTTCAGAAGGTTATGGATCTCTTAATGTTTACTTTGCTCATATTTGGCTATTAAGCCTTTTAATAGTCCAGAGACACCAAAATTAATTATTCTTTATCACTTATCATCTGGCATTCCAGAGCACTGTCTTCCTCCGCACAGGAAAGCTTTTCAGGTGGATTTTCTGACAGCGTATACTTAAGAACAGCCATTTATTTTTTTTTTCTTTTGTCTTTTTAATAATTGACAGGAAAGCCTTGCCTTTTTATCTTTTACTGTCTTCAAGTGTCAGAGCTAGGTTTGAATGGTTTTTCTCCTGGGATTTATTAAAATAAGTACATCTATACACTTTACTGTGTCTTCACTGATGGGCTGTTCTCCCTGATTTCATATTCTTTCTCATAGTTTGTACTTCTCCACAATATGTCTCCTTATGAGTCTTCTCACATGAAGAACCCAAGAAATGGGCACATAGCAAGCTATTTATATATCAGGAAGCCTCTAGTATAACTGAATTAAAATATGAATTCAGTGAACCTCCATAGAATTCTGTTTTTGCCAATACATAAATAATGAATAGCCAACAGCGATGACATGTGTAAGAAAATTGCTTGTTCAACAGAAAATAACAGAGGAATAAAGAAAACTAGAGTATTTGTATGGGTGGTATTTACAGATCAAGGAAGACATTCTTGGTGGAGGAGGATCAGGTTATGGAGCACTTAAAACAAATTAGACGGATGTAAGTTCATGGAGCATACACAAGATCTGAGGGAAATGTTTGATGTCACTGTGAAGACCCCCTTGTTTGCCTCTAAAAGGTCTTGGTGATGCAGAAGGGTTCCACAGAGAGAAATTCCAGCTGTTTAAAAACCTAGTGGAGAAGCTCCCCTGGAACACAGTCCTTAGAGGCAAAGGAGCTGAACAGAGCTGGCAACTCTTTAAGGACACTTAGAGTGCAAGAACCTTCTATCCCCTTATGTAAGAAATCAATCAGGGAAGGTATGAAACCAGCATGGCTGAGCAAGGACCAGCTGGTCAAACTGAGGTGTAAGAAGGAAATGCACAGGCAGTGGAAGCAGGGACATGTGGCCTGGGAATAGTACAGGGATTATGTTCAGATGTGCAGGGATGGAATCAGGAAAGCCAAGGCACAGATGAAACTGAGCTTATCAAGGGATGCAAAAAATAGCAAGAAGGGATTATGTAGATACATTGGGCAGAAAAGAAAGGCCGAGGAGAGTGTACCTCTTCTGATAAATGAGAAGGGAGAACTGGTAGATGAAACAATACACATGGAAAAGGGAAAAGACTGAGGTACTCAACAACTTCTTTGTCTCAGTTTTCACTGACAGTCAGGCTTCCCATGTTTCTCATTTCCCTGAAACCACAGATGAGGGCTGGGGAAGCAAAGTCCCTCCCACTCTAAAGAGCAGGTTTGAGAGCACCTGATGAAACTTTTTACTTTGCAGAAGTGACATTTTTTTGTCCATCTCATTTTTACAAACAAGGATGAAATCTCTGGAGTTCAAAAATCTACACTCTGCTCAGCCTGAGGAGGAATGATATCTGTGTCAGACACTTTCCTAAGTATCAAACCACAAGGTATCCAGGATAGGTGCAATTTTCTGAAGCTAATTGTCTCTGTGAAGTCAGTAATTTGTACTTTGAGCACAGGTGAGAGTGCAAGAGAAAGCATGTCTTGAAAAGGGAAGGCTATAGGTATGCAGAATTTAGGACTGCTCTGTTTTCCAGGATTCCCTCATTTTTTCTGCCCCTCACTGCCTAAGGTGAGATGCGTTTGAATTTCAAAGAATGGGGCTGAAAACTGGAGAAGTCCTCCTCTCTAATGTATCACCATGACTACAATCAAACACTTGTTTCCCCACTGCTTTTTCAGACTAATAAATTTTGCATTCCTGGCTATGTAGCAGCTCAGCCTCAGGAGAAGGAAAAGTAAGTGCCTCATTCAGATTATTCATGACATGGTGGTTAGGTCATTCTCAGGGGTTATAGGAGAGGTGGATTCAGTCTCCTGAAAGATGATAAGGGCTGGGAATGCAAACTTCTCATTTCTTTAGTAAGTACTCAAACCACTAGACTATTAAGCAAAAAACAGTGTCACCTTTACCAGATATCTTTCTCAGAAAATGGCTCAACGCTCTGGATCCTGGGTGGATAGAAGCACCTAACAATTCTGAATAATTTTGTAAACTCTCAGTGGAAAGATAGACGCTTAAAATAGAGGTGGATTTCCCTCTGTGTATCTTTAGAGTCAGTCTCTCTCTCTCCACTGGCTTAACAACTATGGTAGTCAAACTATTTCATCAGCCCTCTTCTAGGGAAAAGTACATTTCTGTTCATCAATATCTAAATTAAGCACCTAAATGAAGTGTACATATTATATCCAGGGAAATTAAATCTTTCCAGACACACCTACTGTGTGAGGTGAGAGATATCTGAACTCTGTCAGAAACAGCTTTGGGGAGTCTTGTGTTGAGACACAGCTGCATCACTTCTGACCCTGAGCAATACTGAGCTATTCAAAATTATTTTGCCTGGATCTTGCTAGCTCAGGTATCCCTGCACCATACAGCATTGTCTGAGAATAACATTTGTCAATTTGATACCAGGAACTGAGCATCTAAATACATATTTATGTATTCAAGAAGTAATGAGTTATTCTGAGACAAAGGGCAGGCAGACCCACTGTCAACTTAATGAATATTTGGGTTACAAATGACCTCTGAAAATCAGGCCATTTATTTTAGCACCTAAAAATAGATTCAGATGTTTAATTTTACATATTCAGGTTGAAAAATTTTGGGTAGAGAGTAAATTAATTGCCTAAGGTCACAAAGTAAGTCAATGTATAATGAGAAAGTAATAATGAGTGAGGAAAAAAAGATATTTTTATTCTCTGTGGATTTATTGAATCCCAAAACTCTTTTGATAAAACTAAACATCTTCTTGAATATAACCCTATTTTTTTTTTCTTAATTGTAGCTTTGAATCCTTATTTAAAATTATTTTTTTTTTATTGTGAAAACAACATTTTTCTCAATGTTTAGCTCTGACTGGTGGTATCTTCTTGTTACAATGAAAACAAAAGTTTCAGTTAAATGTTCTGCAGCAGATATTTTGTTGCATAGGTAGTTAATGAATGAGATATTTGATTACAACAGGATAAGTAACCTCTCTGTAGCCTGCAATTAACATTTAACTTGATATGGCCAATAAGCCAAATGAAGAGAGAGTAAACTGAATAAAAAGGATTTTTGTCTCATTAGCAGTTCATCACACACACATGCTAGCAAAACACACTGTTGTGATTGGTGATTTTGTTTGCAGATTTGTACAAAGCTAAGCTTTCATCTTGTTATATAGAAATAAAAGAGCCCATTTGACCTCTGCAGAAAAACAATATTTTAAACCATTTACATTTCAAGTATGTGAAGAAAATTTATAAAAATAATAAGTGGGCAATAGTGATATCTCAGGAAGTTAGTTGCTCAGTTCCTGTTAAAATCTTATGAGACTGGAATGCCAAATTCTCTTACATGCTAGTTCTAATGAGTTCATGTTCACACAGACACAGCAAATGGTGTCTCCCTTTTCATGCAAATATAAGCTAAACCCTTAGCAGTACTCTGATTTAAAATACAGAAAATGTCTCTCTAAAGCAGTCATGTGATCAAAAGTCAGCTGCACTGTGTCCCAGAGAACAGAACTTCTTAAAGGTCTTTCTGCTAAACATGGCAATAAAGGGAGAATGGTCTCCATGTTGTCTTGAGGCTTAGGAAAAACAGGCTGAGTTTCTTTCACTGTTGCCAACTTCCTACATTACCTTGGCCATATCATTTACATCATGGCATCAAAGACTCCACACTTTCATAAAATGAAAGAGAAATTTGAGCTTGCAAGATTAACTTCCTAGATTTAAGGTTGATCATTATTCTATTTTATCAATTTATTTATTTATTTTTCTGCTAACAGTTCTAAGATAAAACAACAGCAAACCATTCTCCACCATTGTACTTCCCTTTCTCCTTCCCAGTTTCTTTGTAAACAAACAGTCCACACATTTTTTTTTTTCTTATTGATCTCAGTTTTTCTACATTTATATACAAATTTGATAATTGTGACACCATTCCCTAGATGTCTTTGTATGATATTACTGTTGGCTTTATATGATATTACTGCTGTTGTTACCCAGGTATTGCTGCCCTGACAAAGCTGTGTTAATGAAAAGGTTCTATATAATTATCTGAGGTTTAGTAGTTTACACTTAATTCCCTCATAACCACCAAACTTTCACAGCATCATCTGTAACTATTATCAGCTTCTCATATTGCTTTTTGTCACATCCAGCAATTTATCAAATCATGTCCATTAGATGTGTTCATGCTGTTCAGTTAGATTAACCTCAGGCCATGTCCTTTCCCCACACTAACCCAGCCAGTTGCCTCTATTTCTTTATCAAAATGGCGACGATTTCCTCTGTCAGCCTGGACTGAATGAAAATATCCACTAGCTCTATCCTTAACCAGTAACTTTTGCTCTTTTTAACTGGTTATCTTTTCTACTTTTTTTCAAATTCCCCCCAAAATTTTATGAAGAGTTCTTTGTCATAAGAGTTACAAAAGATTTCAAAAAAAGTAGTAGCAATGTCATAGCTTATGTGGTTAAGCAGTATGACTTCTCACTTCCTTGAACAACCATGTAAAACTCATATTCATTGAATAGATGTAATAAAAGTCTGGAAACAAATTACAGAATCACAGAATCACAGAATTTCTAGGTTGGAAGAGGCCTCAAGATCACCGAGTCCAACCTCTGACCTAACACTAACAAGTCCTCCACTAAACCATATCCCTAAGCTCTACATCTAAACGTCTTTTAAAGACCTCCAGGGATGGTGACCCAACCACTTCCCTGGGCAGCCCGTTCCAATGCCTCACAACCCTTTCAGTAAAGAAGTTCTTCCTAACATCCAACCTAAAATTCCCCTGTTGCAACTTAAGCCCATTCCCCCTCGTCCTGTCACCAGGCACGTGGGAGAACAGACCAACCCCCACCTCGCTACACCCTCCTTTAAGGTACTTGTAGAGGGTGATAAGGTTGCCCCTGAGCCTCCTTTTCTCCAGGCTGAACAAGCCCAGCTCCCTCAGCCGCTCCTTGTAAGACTTGTTCTCCAGGCCCCTCACCATCTTCATCGCCCTTCTCTGGACTCGCTCGAGCACCTCGATGTCCTTCTTGTAGCGAGGGGCCCAAAACTGAACACAGCACTCGAGGTGCGGCCTCACCAGAGCCGACACAGAGGGACAATCACTTCCCTAGCCCTGCTGGCCACACTGTTTCTGATACAAGCCAGGATGCCGTTGGCCTTCTTGGCCACCTGAGCACACTGCTGGCTCATATTCAGCCGACTATCCACCATTACTCCCAGGTCCTTCTCTGCCTGGCAGCTCTCCAACCACTCATCTCCCAGTCTATAGCTCTGCTTGGGGTAGTTGCTACCCAGGTGCAGGACCCAGCACTTGGCCTTGTTGAACTTCATACAGTTGACCTCAGCCCATCGGTGCAGCCTATCCAGATCCTCCTGCAGAGCGTTTCTACCCTCAAGCAGATCGACACACGCACCTAACTTGGTGTCATCTGCAAACTTACTGAGGGTGCACTCGATGCCCTCATCCAGATCATCAATGAAGATATTAAAGAGGACCGGCCCCAGTACCAAGCCCTGGGGAACGCCACTAGTGACTGGCTTCCAACTGGATTTGACTCCATTTACCATGACTCTTTGGGCGCGGCTATCCAGCCAGTTTCTAACCCAATTAAGCGTATGCCAGTCCAAGCCACGAGCAGCCAGTTTCCTGATGAGAATGCTGTGGGAAACAGTGTCAAAAACCTTGCTGAAGTCAAGGTAGACTACATCCACAGCCTTTCCCTCATACACCCAGTGCGTCACTTTGTCATACAAGATCAGGTTTGTCAAGCAGGACCTGTCTTTCATAAACCCATGCTGACTGGGCCTGATCGCCTGCTTGCCCTGCAAGTGCCGCATGATGGCACTCAAGATAATCTCCTCCATGAGCTTTCCTGGCACTGAGATCAAACTGACAGGCCTATAGTTCCCTGGGTCTGCCCTCCGGCCCTTCTTGTAGATGGGCATCACATTTGCTAGCCGCCAGTCAACTGGGACCTCCCCCAATAGCCAGGACTGTTGATAAATGATGGAAAGCAGCTTGGCCAGCTCCTCTGCCAGTTCTCTCAGTATCCTCAGGTGGATCCCATCTGGCCCCATTGACTTGCACACATCCAAGTGCTGTAGCAGGTCAGCAACCATTTCCTCATGGATAGTGAGGGCTACATTCTGCTCCCCATCCCCTTCCACCAGCTCAGGGTACTGGGTGTCCAGAGAACAACCAGTATTGCCGCTAAAGACTGAGGCACCAAGAATAGAGAACTCAACCATTTCATGGTCACTCTGCCCAAGACAGTTTCTGACCACCACATCTCCCACCAGTCCTTTTCTGTTTGTGAAGAGAAGGTCTAGTGGGGCACCATCCCTGGTAGGCTCACTAACCAGCTGTGTCAGGAAGCTATCTTCCATGCTTTCCAGAAACCTCCTAGATTGCTTTCTCTGGGATACATGTATGTTGTGTTTCCAGGATATGTCAGGGAAGTTGAAGTCCCCCACGAGAACAAGCACCAAAGATTTCGCAACTTCTGTCAGCTGCCTGTAGAACTCCTCATCTGTCTCCTCATCCTGGTTCAGCAGTCTATAACAGACTCCAACCAGGATGCTAGCCTTGTTGGCCTTCCCGCCGATCCTAACCCACAGGGACTCAACCTTGTCATTCCCAGCCTCGAGTTCCACAACATCGAGAGATTCTCTAGTATAGAGAGCCACACCACCACCCCTTCTGTGCTGCCTGTCCCTTCTGAAGAGCTTATAGCTAACCATTGCAGCACTCCAGTCATGAGACATCCAGTCACGTTTCCGTGATGGCAACCAAGTCATAGCCTGCCTGCTGCACGATGGCTTCCAGCTCCTCCTGTTTGTTACCCATGCTGCGTGCACTAGTGTAGATGAACTTCAGTTGGGCCATTGCCTTATCCCCTGGCCTTGCCATTGTTCCCCCTGGCACAGCTCCAACAAGCCTTGTTTCAGACCCATCCCCCCTCTTACCTAGTATAAAGCTTCTCAATGAGCCCTGCCAGCTCCTGGCCCAGGATCCGTTTTCTGCTGAGAGATAGGGACCCATCTGCAGCCATCAGGCCAGGTGTCGAGTAAAGCACCCCATGGTCAAAAAAAAACAAATTTCTGTGCTGGCACCAGCCTCTGAGCCACGTGTTTATCAGGTGGGCTTTCCATGTCCTGTCTGTACTCCTCCCTTCTACCGCAGGGATAGACGAAAATACCACCTGTTCTCCCGCTCCCTCTACTAATTGTCCCAGCCCCCTAACGTCCTGTTTGATAGCCTTCAGGCTTCTCTCTTCAAGGTCGTCACTGCCATCCTGGACTATCAAAAGAGGATAATAGTCAGAGGTTGGGAAGCTTTCTGGCAGTGTCCCTGACCCTGGCCCCTGGGAGGCAGCAGACTTCCCTACGGGTAGGGTCAGGACGACAAATAGGTCCCTCTGCTCCCCTGAGAAGGGAGTCTCCCACAACAATCACCCTTCTTTCTTTCTTGGTGGAGGCAGTCCTGAGGCATGGAGTCAACTTCCTCACCCCAGGTATCCTCCTGGGTAGGCTTCCTACTTCATCCTCACCCATGGGTGTCTCAAGCTCCAGGGCCTCAAACATGTTGTGTAAGGGCACCTGGGAAGGTGGGGCCTGAAGGGGAGGGCATTGCCTGCGAGGTCAAGCAGGGACCTGTCTCCATTCCTCCTCAACTCCCAGGTCCCTTCCCTCTGCCCGACGGCTACAGGGCAGGGGGTCCACCCCCATTTGGGGTGTCTCACCCCAGTGCCTGCCCTTCAGGCTGCACAGAGAGTTGATCCACCAGTCTATCTCCCACTTGCACTCCCTGATATCCCTCAACCTCTCCACCTCCTCCTTGAGTTCTGCCACCATGCGGATCATGTCATCCACCTGCTCGCACCTCAAGCACACAGTTTCTCTGCCTCCCGCCGATGGCATCAACAGGCTCAGACAGTCCCCGCATCCAGTGACCTGAACTGCTGCATTTTTGGACGGACAGTAGGTCTGGATGTGTACTGTCTTCCTGGAGAGAGCACCGTGCCTGGTGGAGACCATTGCAGCCTAGCTAACGGGAGGCTGTTGTTACAGGAGGTGTTCATACGGGCAAGGGGGAGCGCTCTGCCCTTCCTGCTCGCCCTTCCTGCGCTAACTGCCATGCCACTCCCTTCTGATGCACCACGCTCTGTTTGCCCACCCTGTTCGCCGTGCTCCTGGACGCTCACGCTCCCTAGGGACTGCTTTTGAACGGCTGGGGGGGGGAGGCGCTGCTGGCTCTGCCTGTGCCTCGTTCTCGCCTCGTTCACCTCCCTCGAGATGGCTTCCTGGCGGCTCCCTCAAGTAGGCTTGATGCTGGAAAAATTAGCCCTGCCTGGCCCGATCCCCTGCTCCGCTGCAGAACACGTCTGCCCCGGAGCCGATTGCCTCAGCAAGTGGATAGGGATCAGTTTTACATACTTGGTCTTCTATACAAAGGATATACAAATAGTCAATACCAATTTTTGCCTGTATACTGAAAAGTAGAACTGCATCTTCTGTTTTTTTTTGGGTTCACCATAACTAGACTTTTCATTGAGACCGTGATTCTGCAGAAAGGATACATTTAGTTAAGACTCTGTAATGGTGAATGATCATAAAATTATTCACTGCTGGTACCACTTCAGTTTGGCATGTAAACCATATGTGGCCTTGTGATGGCTCTCTTTGCAGGAAGAGATCTCAGCAATCCAGAGAAAAACGAGTGTTCCTTTGTTCATAAACGATGGTTGCTTTGTTCATGAGATGAATTTTCTCATTGTAACTGAATGCTCAGTACTGCTTTTACTCTGTCTTTATCTGTGAAATATATGCCTTGTCTCAGAACATGTGAAAATGAATATGTTCTCATTTTAGGTATCTCCTAAAATGTTTGTTATGATCCATAGTTGTGCTGGCTATCACTCCAAGACATAAGTATTCATTTAAACCACATCAGCCTGTTTGCTTAAATGAAAGCAACAGTAATGCTTTTAGGGGATTTTATTTAAATGGATTTTTACTATAGTTAACAGACATGGATTAGAATGAAAATCTACTGCCTTACAGAGATGAGAAAAAGACAGACAACCATTGGGTAATAATGCTCAGTTTGTGGGATTATTATGTAGTTTCTTTGGACATGATGAAAGTATCCTGTGGTTTCCAAACTAGTGAAATAATAGACTCCTAATGACTTGGCCAGAGTGAGTCTAGGGTATAAATCATAGCTATTATGATTATGAGCATTGTTGCTTACTCGCAGCTTTAAAGTAATTTCTTTTCATGTTTAAGCATTAAAATAGTTTTATGTCTTACATTTTGAAACAGATCTTTACTTTGTGTCATGTCTTTCAACTAAGCACGATAATGGATTTAACTCTTTAAGTGAAGTATATGTTCAGTTGTACAACTTAATACTGTCTTTGGTGCTCTGTGGAATACAGAAAAGAGATTTAACAAGTGACCCAAAGGCAGATTCCTTTGGTCAATAACTGTGTTGAATTGATTTATGTTGAATTGTATCTATGGCACAAGTTGTTGCATTCCACAGAGAGATAAGAAATGAGAACTGATTAATTCACACAAAACAGAGAGAGAAATGCATTTTCTGTATTCCAAAAACCAAAGTAACGATCAGAAGGATGTTGATTTATAGGTTATTTACAGTAGTATTTAATATTAAAATAATGTGTGATTACAATACTTTACATTTTAATTTTAATAAAATTAAAATTAATTAAAATTAAAATTAATTTTGTCTTTCACTCCTAGGTGTGAAAGACACAATTCTCAGTTACTGTCTCCATACCAGATCTTAAGTAATCTTCTAGCCAGACTGGTTCCAGGTCATTGAGTGCTTCAGAGAGAGATGGTCTGTGACACTGAATGTGATTGAAACCAGAGGTAGCTTTATGCAGTGAGGCAAGCAGGGGTAAATGCAAGAAAATGGGGTTTGCTCACATTCATTGTCAGCAATATAGACTTTGCTCACTTCTTAATACCTCGCCTGGAAGACAAAACAAACCAAAGTGATTACCCCATTTCACCACAGGCTTTAGTTTTGTTCTGATGGTCAAAAGCTAAAGGCCTCAGTGGAAAAAAAATGACAGCTTCACTGATAAAATTACAAACAATAAAATTACTCTCTACACCCTGCAGATCTTTTTTCCTCTTCCATAACTTGTTCTTTCCTCTGCAACCTGCATGAGCTCTAAAGGCTAGAAACACGCTGTCTTTTGCAAAGATCAGTGAAAGTTGACTGCTTCTCCAGCAAAGTGGAATGTGCTGCAGGCACACCATGTTACATGCTCCAGTGTCCACTGGGTTAAGATCATAAGGACACCATGCTCAGTTGTGGTTGGAATGAGGAAGGAACTGGACAGAGTTAAAGGATTTCAATTTACATAGAACTTTTTACTATTGTGTCCTGGCAACGCACCAAACACCTTAACTGTCATGTCAATTTGATTTTAATTAAAAGTTTACCTTCTATCTAGGAGTTCAATATTTCAAAATTTTAGGTCTTTTGTGTTCATTTAGGGCATTTAGGGCATTGTCAGCATCCCCATATTACATGCTGTAAAATATAGCTCTCTCACCCACAGAAGAACAATCATTTTTTAAAGGAAGTGCCTGTAGGTTTTACCTTTATTGTTCCCATATTACCTCCCAGGGCATATTCATTTATATGCAGAAGCTAATGTTATTCACATCATGAAAATAATACATATTAATATGCAATTTATGTGAAATCATCCCACACATAAATACATAACATGATATACATTTAAAAAATAAGGTTTCATTTCCTTTTGTACATTTGTATTCAAAATTTGTTAACAAAATTTGTTTACAAAGCCTGGTACAGTATTTTGTCTTTCTCTTCTCTGTGTTTGTGCATATACCATTTTAATATTACTGAATTGCAAGGAAATTTGACCACAACGTTATTTCTTATTCATTTCTATAACAAAAGTTCACCTAAAATCATATGTAACACAAATAAAACAATAACCTCAAGAACTCAAATTTTATGAAATTAATAATAAAATATAATCATTCTTTAAAAAAATTAAATTCCATAATGACATGGCAAGGGCAATTACCTATTGTGATTTAATGCTTGTTACCTGTACAAGAGGATTGAATTTTTCAGATATATTTTAGATTTCAGTGGGTAGGAACATACATATGTATGTATAAAACAGGGCAGAAGAAGAATAGATATAAAGGACTTCATAAGGGAGAAAGTGTGGAGGGACATGGCTGAAGTGAAGCTGGACTCAGAGTAATCTGAATTTGTCATCATACACTTCGTTTCATACTTATGAAATGGAAGAAGTCAATCACTATTAGAGTTAATTGGGAAGAGAAATATGTCATTTCCTTTATTGAATATGAAATCTATTGTCGTGGTTTAACCCGACCGGCAGCTAAACACCACGCAGCCGTTCGCTCACCCTCCCCCCTCCCTCTCTGGGACGGGGGAGAGAAATGGAAAGTGAAGCCCGTGAGTTGAGATAAAGACAGTTTAATAAGACAGGAAAAAAAAATAACAAAAATAATAATAACAATAATAATAATGATGATACAATGGGGATAATACGAAAGTAATAATAGTATGTACAAACAAGTGATGCACAATGCAATTGCTCACCACCCGCTGACCGATGCCCAGCCTAACCCCGAGCAGTCCGGCCCCCTCCCCCCGGCTAGCCACCCCTATATATTGTTTAGCATGACGTCAGATGGTATGGAATACCCCTTTGGCTAGTTTGGGTCACCTGTCCTGGGTCTGTCCCCTCCCAGCTCTTACTGCACCCCCCAGCCTGCCCGTTGGCAGGACAGAGCAAAGGCTGAGATGTCCTTGGCTTAGTATAAGCACTGCTCTGCAACAATTAAAGCATCGGGGTGTTATCAGCACTCTTCTCATTCTAAGCCAAAACACAGCATTCCACCAGCTACTAGGAAGAAAATTAATTCTGTGCTAACTGAAACCAGGACATCTATAAAATCTTACAGACTATGTACATACTATATTATTGAAAAATATGCATTTAAACACTGAGAGGCTTCAAAAACAACAAAAGTTCAGACTTCAAATGCCTGGTGTTTTGTCTGAGCATATTTTGCCTTTTTATTTATTTTTTTTGTTTGTTTGTTTTTAATGTACATAACCTCAGTCTCTCAGGACATAAAATTTGAGAGCTCAGAGATTAAATCCTGACCATGATGCAAGCTTGTCTTTTCAGGCAACACAAATTTATCTATAGGTGTACATCTATAAGTGTATTTTCTTCTCTAGATACTCTGCTACCACCTCATCAACATGACAACGGTTCTGGTACTGTCGTGCAAAGACAACTGAGCGTCTGACTGAGAGCTTTGTGAACATCTAAGGTTATATGATTTAAATATTTGCCTAACTGGTTATCATGTAGGACTTATGTGACAACATGATCTCCTGTTTGAACACGCTTATTTTCCAGTTCAACCACCCTGAAAAACAAAACAAAACAAAACAAAACAAAACAAAACAAAACAAAAAAAAACAACAATGAAACAAACAACAGCAACAATAACAAGAAAAACAAACACATGAAATATATGTTGGGACAGCTAACCCATTAAATTTTCTTAATATAGTTAACCGTTGACTTTGTGTGTTAGTTCTGATGGAAAAAAATAGCTCTGTTTAAAGTTTTTGAGGAATTAAAATTTAAATATTTCCTAACAGAGTAAAAGATAATTAGGTGAGCCTATTCAGGTGTGCTACCACATAATAGTGAAGCATGTTGCTCTCAGGACAGTTCAGTTTAAACAAAGGTCCAACTACCTGACCTCTTCATGGTTAACCAAAACATAAAGCATATTGTTAAGGGCGTTATCCAAATGTCTCTTGAGTGCTGACAGATATGGGACATCAACAACCTCTCTAGAAAGCTTGTTCCAGTGTTTGACCACCCTCACAGTAAAGAACTTTCTCCTAATGTCCAGTGTGAACCGCCCCTGGCACAGCTTTGTACCAATGCATCAAGTTCTATCATTGGTTATCAATGAGAACAGATCAACATCTCCCTCTACTTTTCCTTCTCAGGAAGTTGCAGAGAGCAATGAGGTCACTCTGCAACTTCTTCTCTCCAAACTAGACAAGTGCTGCACCAATGTTAAGTATAACGGGTGAATGACCTCCTTTGACCAACTGGCTATGTTGTGTCTAATGCAACCCAAATTGTTGTTTGCCCTCTTGGCTGCCAAGGGATGCTGTTGACTCCTGTTGAGTCTGCTGTTGAACAGCACCCACATAATCATAGAATGATTGAGGTTAGAAGGGATCTCTGGAAATAATCTGGTTCAACCCCCTGCTCAAGCCTAAGAGCAACTTGCCAAGACAGCTTTTGAAGCTCTTCAAGGAGGGAGACTCCACAACGTCTCTGGGCAAGCAGTTCCAGTGCTCTGTCCCCTTCACAGTAAAGTGCTTCTTTAAACATACCACATCAGCTTCACTGAGCTGCTCTCTAGTCACTCATTTCCAAGTCTGTACAATGCATGTGTCCAGTATTATTCTGTCTCAGGTGCACAACTTATCATGTACCTTTGCTGAATTTTAATGCCATTGATGGTAATCCAGTTCTCCAATCCACTGAGATCCCTCTGCAAAGCCTCTCCAGAGTCAACAACACCTCCCACTCATTAACAAACTTGCTGAGGATGGATTCCATTCCTGCACTGAGATCATTGATTGAAATGCTGAACAAAACCAACCCTAGAATTGAGCCCTGGAGAACACCATTAGTGACCAGTCACTAGCCGGATTTCACCCTATTCAATATACTGTTGTCTGAGCTCTACTGCTGAGCCAATACATGACCCAGTGTAGCATGAACTTGATTATCTCACAGCTGAGCACTTCGTGCAGAAGGATATTGTGAGGAATAGTATCAAAGGCCTTCCTAAAAAACAAAAATATTACATTCAATGCCTTCCCCTCATCCACCAAATGGGTGACCTTATGATGGAAGGAGATCAACCACTAAAGCAGGACTTTCTCTTCATGAAAACATGTTGACTATGCCTGATAATTGCCTGATAATTGCTGATATGTTGCTGATAATTGCTGACATTATTGCCTGTTAATATGCCTGATAATTATTTAACTGCTTTTAACTATCTTCAAGGATAATCTCCATAACTTTTCCAGTCTCTGAGGCTAAACTAATAGGACTGTAGTTGCCTCTGTCTTCTTTACACCCTTCTTGTTGATGGGTATAATGTTGTCTGCCTTCCAGTCAGCAGGAACCTCCACAGATTCCCAAGACTTTTGGTAAATTACTTCATCATTGCCATGGAATGTTAAAAGGTATTTGACAGACTGTAGGTTAGTTTAAGCACATCTTTTTAAATATTTTCCACATTTAATTTTAATGTCATATTTTTTTGCTATTAAAAAGGAATAGTCCTGTTTGTATTACTTTTTGTAACGTATTAGTAAAGTAAATAAAGTAAAAATAGTGAATCATATATAGAGCAACATGTTTGCACTAATGATGTTACAGCAAGGACATACCCTTTGATATTATTTAATATTTATATTATTTGATAACAGCTATTTTCCCTACAAGAAATATGAATAAGGAAACCAGTGATAAGAACCACATGAGCAGGTCTTCAGGACTGCTGAATCATATTGTGCTCTTTGGGAAGCCCAAAATATAGTATGTTGAAAACCTATAATACATTAGAAGTCTTTCAGTTTTATAAGGTTGATGTTTCCCTTTGGTCTGCTCTGCTGTGGAAAGTAGGAAATACAATCTTATACATTTTGATTGCTTCCAAACTGTGAATCCATTGTTACAGGTACACTTTTATTGTTTTATTCAGAATACAAAACAAATATGTTCAGTGAAAGCCAGTAAAGTACGGCCAGCTATCAGCTGTGTGTGTTTTCCAAAAACACTCACTGTTGTGTGAGTATTTTGGTAGAAGCACACTCGGAGTTTGAGAAACGTTGTTGTATCTTGTTGGTTAGAGATGAGACATTTCTTGTTTCCTAGATCCTTGTATGTTTTACCCCAAGAAACAGATGAAAATAGAAGACTGGAAAAACAAACAAACAAACAAACAAACAAAAAAACTAAAGTGACTCAATGTAGGGGAAAACAGTATAGAAAACCTGAACTAACAAAGAAACTTTCCTTCATACTGATTTCATGCCATTTTAAGTTTTGTTTTTTAACCCGTAGTATTGGTCTCTTCAAAGGAGTGAAATACTTCATCTTCTTGACAGAACAAATTGAGTGGAAAATTACATAAACCCTTCAGCAGATGTTCTTTCCAACATTGTTTGGGAATTTATCCCCATTATACTGTGTTTCTAAGGCCCATGCCAAGCTGAATGGGGACATTAACAAACCCGATGACATGTTTAGGTGAGCAGTATGCAAATATTCCCTCACCATCTTCATCATATTCTTCGGTGCCAGTCAACTTCAACATAGTCTTCTAATATGTTTCTATCTAGAATCTCTTTGTGTAGGTGCTAGACATATTATATCTCCATTGCAAATCCAATAAATGAGAAAGGCCAAAATCCAGACCTCTATAAATTCAGTTTGCTATAATGAATGGGTCTTGGAGTCAAAGCTGACAGGCAACAAACAACAGGAAAAATAAACCAATTTCAGTTCTTACTGCCTCTAACATATCTATAGTTGCAAAACATACTAATCTCTGCAGATCAGATGGCATCTTCAAAATTATAATGTACACCAGGGAGTTAAGCATCTGTATAACAATAAGATTTGTCAACCATCATTCAGTGAACAGTGTAAGGAAACTAACTGTCTTATAGTGCCAAGTGACATGTGTCTAGATTGTCTGCCTGTCCATTTGACTTTGTAAGGTCAGCTGCAATATGTGATTGTTTGTTTGTTTGTTTGTTTTTACTACTACTACTACTACTACTACTATTACTACTACTACTACTACTACTAATTTTAATGCTCTGGTAAAGCATCCCTGAAGTTTGTGAATGGAAATAATGGTATATGTTCTGATGTATGAAGAACGAAACTCTATTCCATAAATATCCATTAGCCCTGTTTATTCACTAGCAAATGTGAATTTTACCAGTGAAAGTCCCAGCAGAATTGCAACAAAGATTTACAGCCCAAGCCCAAGAAGATACACTAGCAGCTGAGAGTCACATGAAGATGTACAGGAATCTGGGGATAAATCCACAATATCATGCTCTGGGGAGCATCCACAAAGAAATTAGAGACTACCTGCAGAGAAAAATGCCTCAACTATTCTTTCTGTACTTCCTTGCCTCTAAAAATACATAATGAATTGGGACAGTGGAAAAAAGAGACTGAAGAATGGCAACAAGAGATGTATGATAGTGGAAGTTTTTTTCCACTGGGATTAATTAGTCTTCCCTGGCCTAGGAAGAATGGCATAAAGCAGATTCATTGGATCTGAGAATTTGACAAAGCCTGATGTTTTTAAATAGAAGCAGTAATTTACACAAGAGAATAGTCAGTAGAAATGTGGATTTCTTCTACAACAGACAAATGCTGTTTGTGATCTTTCCAGTAACAAACTTAAAGGAGATCATTTTGGAAGCGAAACATTACTGCACTGACTGATGGTTTCCCTGAGATAATTACTGCAATACTTTCTTGATGAGGTGAGATTACCAGCAACACAGGTAATAAATAAATAAATAAATACAAAAATATAATATAATAAAATATACATTTCCAATAGTGTCAGTATCAATTTGTAGAAAAATAAATAAATTTCTACTTAATTAAATGTAAGAAGAGTTATGATCTTAGTATATTAGAGAGAAACACAATATATATGCTATGTTAAAATGGATAGAGACAGCAAATATGTAAATCATTTTGTTGAGACATCTCAGACTTTACTGTAGTAATCATTCTAAATTTTGCCAACATAATTGTAGGAGTAACTGTTCTCTAGTCCAGCCTAGTTCAAGTAAACTGTGTTAATAAAGGTCTATTATTCACACTGTTTCTTCAGTGGTGGTGTGTTGGTGGCGTTACAAGTTTTTCATTTCTCTGGTTTTTCATTCGTCTGTTACAGGTTTTTCATTTTCCCTTGACTTACTCTCAGAGACTCAGCCATAGAAAAACATGCCCCACCCTGTGCTGCTCTGACTTAACTGGGTGGCCAGTTACGTCCCTGGAAAACATTGCTGGATGTTAACAACGTAATGTTATCAATGTAATCATTTAACAGTCACATATTCAGTTAAAATAATGCATGTGAATGCAGTCAAACTATTCTTAGCAGTGAGGTACCTAAAGCACAAGCACTATCCAGCTCCCTGGCAATTTGGAGGACCCAGATTGTTATCAAAACAGGCCTCTTGCTTAATACCAAAATAAATAAACAAATAAACAAACAAATAAATAAATAAATAAGGAGGAATAAGAGAAAGAACAAGAGAATAAGGAATAAAAGCATAAGGAAATAAAAAGATTTTGCTACATTTTCTCCTGTCCATAAAAATGAAGCCCAAAAAATGTCAGTTTCAACAACTATGATAGAAATTTGTTCTCCCCCCCCCCCCATCTTGCCCTCCCCCCCTTAGTCACTTTCCCCTAGATCAGGTTGCTCAAAGACCCTTCCAATCTGTCCTCAAACTCTTCCAGGGATGGAGCATCCACAAATTCTCTGGGCAATCTCTGCCAGTTCCTCACCACCCTGTGGTGAGTGTCTAGTCTAAATCTACCCCCTTTTAGTTTTAAGCTCTTATTCCTTGTCCTGTCACTACACTCCTTGTTAAAGAGTCCTTCCTCATCTTCCCTGTAGATGTCCTTTAGGTATTGGAAGGCTGCTATAAGGTTTCCTTGGGCCTTCTCTTCTCCATGCTGAACAACCCCAACTCTTCCAACCTCTCTTTGGAGGAGATACCCAGCTCCAGACCTCAGATCATCCTTGTGGCCCTCTGGACTTATTCTAATGGGTCTATGTCCTTCTTGTGCTGGGGTCCCCAGAGTTGAACACAATAGTTCATGTGGGGTCTAATGAAAACACGGGGTGAACTACCTCCTCAACTGCTCCCTCACTTAAGTTGCAGCCCAGTATTCAATTGCCTTCATGGGTATATGGTTGGCTTTCTGTGCAAACATCTCACATGCAACTTAATTAACAGAAAGCATCTGGTGACAGAAAAGTTCTGATGTCACATCACAGCTCTCCTTTAGTGAGAATAAGCTTACCACTTAGTGACTGGTTTTTACGGTCCTTGTTTTGGGACAAATAAAAGCAAAGACAGAGGCAAGCACTAGAATTTTCAAAAACTTCAAAGTTTTAAGTTCAAAAGTGACACAGACTTATGTTAAAAGTATTTATAACATTTCTTCACTTCTTGTGGCAAAGTCTAGGTAACTTGAAGGCTAAACCCTTTCCTATGGTGCACTTCAGTTGGATCCACAAAAGCAGATGTGTTGAAGACTACTTGTCCTTTAGATTTGCTAATACAGCTGTCTTCCTCACCATAAGCTGAACATCCAATTGAGTTTGATACTAGGGTGAGCATAAAACATGCAGAAAGGCTTAAACTCTTGGGAGCACAACAGATACCACATCAGGAGATGTCTACATTAACTGCCAGATGTCACAGGAACAGAATAGCATACATTGTGGTGTGGTACAGCGTACAGAAGGTAGCATATTTCTTTACTCAGCTTTTATTGCCCAAAGTAATTTCCACAACTTTTCCAAAAACTGTTAAATATAGGACATGCTCACTGGGCCAGAAACATAGACACTTGGCTATGTGGACATATGTCAGTCCTTGCCTGGCCCGCTGAGAACATTTACTGAAAGAATGGATTGTATGTCTGATGGTAATTTAAAGGTTACTGTTTAAGACCTTCAGATACCATTTCAGCAGGGAATTAAGTTGGATTTCCACACTGATACAGTTTTGTGGAATAAGCACATTACCAAGTTGTTTGAAATACTTTATATATGTTCTGTAAGGAGAGTTTATGTGTTCCTACCCCATGTTCACTTGTTTTTCAGTTTGGCCATGGGGAGAATGAGAGAGACTCCGAGAAACTTATGACAAAAAGAAAAGAAGTACTCGACTTTAGCCTGAAGTGCTAAAGCCAAGTCCCTGTGACACAGAATTTCTGTTGGCAGAGCTAAAATAATAATAGTAACAGTAAAGGTAATGGCAATGATAATGGTAATAACTGAGCAAAAATAGCACTAAATATATTTATACAGGTAATTTTTGACTAAAAATGTAGTCCCGAGTCCGTCTGTCCTTCCTTCCTTCCTTCCTTCCTTCCTTCCTTCCTTCCTTCCTTCCTTCCTTCCTTCCTTCCTTCCTTCCTTCCTTCCTTCCTTCCTTCCTTCCTTCCTTCCTTCCTTCCTTCCTTCCTTCCTTCCTTCCTTCCTTCCTTTTCCTTGTGTCCCACTTTAAATAAATTTAAGTACGTTAGGCTCTGTCAAGCCTAAACCTTGCAAAGCCAAAATGTTTTGAAAATGGGCTTCAGGTCACATGCATGTGTTTTGAGAATTTTACATACTCTACTCATAATACATGAAGATAAGATAATGTTTATGATGTCTCTATTTACATTTTGGATATTTATCATAAAATTTGTGTTGTGTGCAGCATTGGAAATGAGTTTTGGTAGATAAGCAGAAATTCTATCCCCTATAGCTTGGGACAAATTCAGAGTTTAGCAAACTTTCTTTTGATAGAAATTAGAATTCAAACTCAGTAGTATAAATGTTTTTCAGATATTGTCCAGATGATGTACATCCATGCTTGATTTCAGTTTTACCTACTTCATGAACAATCTATATATCATTTATAAGGTTTCTCCCCTCCTCTCTAATTAATCTACTTCTGTACAGCAACACCCTTAAAAATATTTCTTGACAGTTAATTGTTTGAACTCACTTTAGGCCACTCTGAAATAACAAGCAATATAACCTCTGGGACATCTGTTTTATCAGCAACCATTTAGCTCATACACTCAGAACGAAATACTCCGCTGGGTCTGCGTTGTAATAGTGAGATTTTTTTCAGACACTGATAGAGAAAGAGAATTCAGTCTGTATACTGGCCCATTGTCTAGCAGCCCTATGGCTGCTGCAGCAGGTATAGCTTTAGAGCTCATGGTGAGGCCAGTGACAGCCACTTAGTTTAATCCATCATCCAACAGTCACATCTTTAAGTCACTCTTTAAGCTGGAAGGGTATCTGCAGTTCAGTTGCTGTGTCCTGCACAGTAATATCTTTGACCATTACTACTAGATTCAGAAATTCACATTACAGTACTATTTCTACAACTCTACCAGTACGGTGAACACATAGGATATGCTGAATAGATCTTGATGGTGAAGGTCTGAGATAACCACCCTAGTCAATAGCACTATTTATGATATGCTGAAGTAGGTGTCTGAAGCAAGAAAGATGAATTACACCTCCGTGAATTCTGCAGGGAGTCCAGGCTGATTAGTTTAAATGTTGATGTCTTTATTGTAACTTAGAGATAACAGAGATGATTCACACTAAAGGAATGCCTGTACAGAAATATTTATACCATGTCTAATATAATCCAAGAAGAGCAATCTTTTGTTTCTATGGTTTTATCTACATAGAATCATGAAATCATAGAATCATCAAGGTTAGAAAAGACATCCAAGATCATCTGATCCAACCACCCAATATCCAACATCATAGCTACTGTTAGCATAGCCATTTTACCTGGAAATTAAACTTTTGCACCCTACTTGTTATAACTATGTTAATAAACATTACAGTAATTTCCTGGTCTGGTTTCCTTGTGAGCTGAAATCAAAATAGATATTTTAAAAATAAATAACAGCACTTTTTATGGAGTTTCAAAATGAGCATATTCTAATGGTGAAGGTAAAAAAAAAATTATCAGCCTGCCAAAAAAAGGTTTCTAAAGTTGCCAGTTATTAGATGAACTATGGCTAAATACAATAATAACAAAAAAAAAAAAAAAAAAAAAAAAGAGAAGAAAAAAGAAAAAAAAAAAGAGAGAGAGAGAGAAGGAAGAAAATAATTGGATAGCTATTTACTAGTCATGTCTTTCTAGGACATAGTTAGTTGATACACAAACATTTATATTGTTCATAAACAATAAGACACAACACTTTGCCCTAGAGTGTCAAAATCTAATTTGGCTAGTACTTAGCTCTTCCTACTTCCACCAATGTTATAAGAATCTTTGTGTCCTGCCTACTGGAGATAAAAACAAGCTAAGAATATGACTGTTTCTATTGAAATTTCTATTGAAATTGAGCATCTACTTGAAAATGAACCCTTTATGAAAGCCTGAGTTGCTTTGGAGATCTATGGCAACTTCAAAGCTTTCCAGGTCATGTTGCTTTCCCATCATGTTATTTCACCTCCAGAAGATGAACACAAAATGTCCTATAAAACCCTCTGTCCTGAGCTTTCTTCACCCTGAACATTCCTGGTTGGCTAAAGGGCCATTGGGACAGAGATGAATCACACTCAGGCACATGCTTATTAGGTGATTTAAGAAAACTTTATAATTTCCGTCTTCAGTACTCAGTGCTGTGAATATCTCCAGAACTCCAGACAACACAAGGAATAGACAAGAGAGGTTTGCTTTTGTCCTTATCATCATATATACCATGCATTTAGCCATGTGCGAAAAGTTGCCTGATAGCAGTTAGATGATCTCTTCAGACCTATGGGAACCTAAAGTCCCATCCTTTGGTACGGGTAATGTAATGGCGCATCCTCCTCTTCTTCCTTTTAGAAGTGGAGCTGCATCTGCCTCTGAAACAGACTGACTACAAATATACAAATGTCTTAAATCAACCTGTTTCTCATACATACACTTTCTAGATGTGTGTTGAGTGTTGCCCAGACACACTGGTATCTAGAGTAAAACTGTTTTTTCAAAAGGGTTCTGGAAGACATACACTTTCCACCGTGCGTCTTGAGAAATAATAACATACAGTAGTTGATACTATGTGTGGTTGTACCTGTGAAACAGCTGGACCTTCTCACATCCTCCTTTTTCAAACAGACAGATGGGGTACCAGAAGGTAAAGAGATGCAGGGAAACAGGGCTAATCAATAGCATTTAATCACTAGACCCTGTGTCCTTTCTACAGAAGCATAGAGTTCATAAAACAATGATTTATTTGGAGTCGTAAAGCTTCTATGAATGCTGTAGACAACAAAAATCTTTATGAAGAATATATTTTCCCATTTATTATTATTATTATTATTTATTTTTAGTGTACTTCTAGTTTTCCTGATTTTGGCTCAGATACTTCAAGGAGCAAAAGATACATCAGTGCCCTTTTTTTCTTCTATCTTTTATCAGGACTGGATAAGACAGGAAATACCCACTCATTTGTTGTTGTTGTTTATTGCCATTGTTTTACCCAGGAGCAATATAAACATTTAAGTGGAATGTCATGATTGAAGGAGAATGAAGCTTACTAATCTGCTCTCTATTCCATCCATTAATATACTATATATCCTGTCTTCACTTCACTTTCATATTCATTACTTCTTCAGTGAAAAAAAAAAAAAAAAAAAAAAAAAAGATTTTAATGGTCAGAAAAATCTAAATGATTAATGGTACATCGGTTAATGACATTTTAAAAGTATTTCAGGCTGGAAATGTGACACCACAATCATTAAAAATCAGATTCAATTTCCAAAGGTCCTAATCTTAAACTTTATACTGCTGGCAGAAACATAAAATTATATCCCATAAGCTCAGGTGCTTTTGTATGACGGAAAAGCTCAGGAGTTTTGTGAGTACTGCCAGAAAATAATGTGTTCTTGGAAATTCTGGAAGTTGAGCAGGAAGATAACTGATGAGGATGTGACTGAGTGAGTGAACAAATTGTTTAGCATAGAGAAATTCTCAGTCCAGACTCTGAGACATGGTTTGGGGTCCAAGAGCACCATAATAGCTCCAAATGGATAAAAACAACAATAAATTCAATTTCATTCATTATACATGAGCTCTCACTATTGGAGTTTACTCCACCATCTGGTGGTTAATTATTCCCACTTTACACCACATGGTGGTGCGAATCTAATGAAATGAATATGTACATTATAATAATTTGGTGCATAGATTCTGTTTTGCTAGTTATTAGGTGTGAGGCATTCTTACCTTTTTTTTTTTTTTAAAAAAAAAAAATAATAAAAAAACAAACCTAATTCTACAGATTCTTACTGGCACATACAATGACAGTTAATAGTTACATTCTCTAAAGATTTTTTATTCCTGTATGGTTGGTTGATTTTCTTTAGCATCTGTACAACATTAATTAAGTATACAGTAGCGTCAGAATTCCTATTCTCATACACATACATATTATTGTTAGAAAAGACTTTCTGTATAATGTCTGTGTTTTTAAATACTTATATATACTTTGGTATCAAAAGATTCACTTCTTGTCTCCCTTGCAGACACAGTGACTGTCATTATATGAACGAAGTTTTGTTATGTATCCAGGTTATTATTTTTTCCCATTAGCACCTGTAGGACATTAGATTTCAAACTGTCATCAGTTATCCAAAACCAATACCCTGTATTATGAAATCAGTTAGAGGGATAGTTTCTACCTAGCACTAAGCCCTTCTGTGAAGAGTGAGACTCCAGTAAATGCAGTGTTCCCAATACTTACAGGAAGGACACTGAAAGCTGACTGTGGATCCCATTAACAAATTATACTCTCCACACATATTTCTGTGAGCAAAAGTTTTAATGAGTTAGGATACAATCCATAGAGAGACAACAGGATTTTCTGCCCTAATCACAAAGAAAACTTGGAAGGCTTTATCACTGTGATGTTAGCAGTGATGTTTTTCTACCAGAAGATTATGGTTACCTGGTAAGATAATGCTGTTAAAAGATATTCAGATGATCACTTCATAGAGAAATGTAAACCTTCCTAACAGTTTACAAATTTTAGTGTACTTTTCTACATTTTGATATACTCATGAGCACAGTGGCTTGAGGATTTTTGGGTTAAATGACAAAATTTGTTATGATGTATAGTGTTGGAGCGTAAAACAAAAAGCTTTTATTTTTGCTTTTTTTTTTTTTTTATTTCCTTCATTTTTGGAAATTCCTTATTCTTCTTGCCTAAACTTTAAATTGGGATGTTTTTCAATACTACTAAAATGGAGAAAGAGAAGAATCAGGAACTATTTAGATAGTTTTCTATGAAGAAAAAAAAAATCCACTTTGACACTTTGAAACTGACAATATTTTTCATAAAATCAAAGAATCATAGAATCATAGCATGGTTTGGATTGGAAGGGACCTTAACAATCATCTAGTTCCAACCCTCATGCTATGGGAAGTGACACTTTCCATTAGACCAGGTTGGTTAAAGACATATCCAATCTGGCCTTGAACACTTCTGGGGATAGGGCATCCACAACCTCTCTGGTCAACCTCTGCCAGTGCTTCACCACCCTCTGCGTGTAGAATTTCCTCCTAACCTTTAATCTAAATCTCCCCTCTTTAGTTTAAAACCATTCCCCCTTGTCTTCACTGGACTTCATTCCCCGTTAAAGAGTCTCTCCCCATCTTTCCAGAAGACCTCCTTTAGGTATTGGGAAGATGTTATAAAGTCTTCCTGGAGCCTTCTCTTCTCCATAATCAACCTTGACTCTCCCAGCCTGTCTTCAGAGGAGAGGTACTCCAGCCATCTGATCATCTTAGTGGAACATCCTTCCTTCCTTTTTTTCATGAATATTTCTTAGAACCTAGTGGCAAACCAATGACCTGTTCTTCTGGTGGTATTTATGAGACCCAAACAAATATGTCAAAAAATAAAATAATAATAATAATAATAATAATAATAATAATAATAATAATAATAATAATAATAATATGTGCCTTTGTGGATTGCACTGCAATAAGAATTGCTGTGTATATGTCACCTATGTCTTCCATTCCTCTTGAGGAAGAAAAAGGAAAATATTCAAAATGTCTGTTTGCTTTCACCACAATTCACTGTCCTATCAATTGTATATAACCTTTGGCAACTCAAAGAAGATGTCATAATCCTCAGTCCTGGTTACATTAGCCTCAGCCTGTCAAACAAATATCCTAGGATGAGAGACAGTCTTCTGAACTAACAGTGAAACATGAAGAGTAATAAACATTAGTGCCATTTTATATTTACCATATTTCAGACATCCATCACTCTAATTTTACATAATCCAAACACTCAGGTAGGAGACAATTGTCTACAATCCCAGTGGGTGACAAAGTGATGTATAAGTTTCCAGTACAGGAATATTTATATATATGTATATATATTTTTATATGGGAAATTGTGATGGAAAAAAATCTACATAGAAAAGTGATTAGTTTGCAAATAAGTCTCAGGGTTTGTGTTTGGTTTGTTTGCTTTTCCAGAGAAACTAAGTAAGCAATAATCTAGTATTTTGAAAGTTTCTTTTGATGCAGAAGTATGTTGTTTTGTAACTTCTGATCGTCTGGGAGCAGATTTTTTCCATATTAGTATAATCTTTATTATCTTTAAGTACCCTTCCTACCCAAACCGTTCTATTCTTCTGTGATATCCGATCCCATGCTATTCTGATGCTATGCTATTCTGACACTATGATATTCTGACACTATAATATTCTGATGCTATGATATTCTGATGCCAGTATGAGGTGCAAGAAGGTGAAGCATCTGATCAACTCAAGAAGGAGGTGGAGAAATTAAGGACCATCATGGTGTGTGAGCAGGAATTAGACTGACAAGACCAGTTAGACTGGCAAGTCCCTGACATGCCTGAGAGAAAAGACACTGGGGTGATACACCCCGAACAGTGATGGACCCCCTGCCCTGTCACTGTTGGGTACCTGAGAGATAGAGAGGAATGGAAACAGGTCCCTGCTTGGCATAGCAGATGAATCCCCCTCCCTACTTGCCTCACCTCCCCAGGTGCCCTTGCATAATAAGTTTGAGGCCCTGGAGCTTGAGGGACAGGTTGGTGAGGATGTGGGGGAAGGTCCACACAGGAAGTTGTCTGGGGCAAAGAAGTCGACTCCACTCCTCAAATACTGAGTGGACCTGAAAAACCCAGATGATAAATGTATGGCTCAGAGGCCATAAATGTATGGCCATTGCAGGAACCCTTTTTTTTTTTTTTTTTTTTTTGACCATGAGGCTGTTTACATGGCACCTGGCCTGATGGCTGCAGATTGATCCCACAAGTCTCAAGGGGAGAAATGGATCCTAGTCCAGGAGCTGGCAAGGCTCATTGAGAGGGCTTTAAATGGGGTACAAAGGAGGATGGGGATGAAATGAGGCTCAACAGAGATGAGCCTAGGGGAGCAATGCCAGGGCTGGTGGTAAAGGCAATGGTGCAACTGAAGTGCATCTACAGCAATGCATGCAGCATGGGCAACAAATGGGAAGAGATGGAAGCCATCATTGTGCAGCAGGCAAACTATGACCTAGTTGCCATCAATGAAACATGGCAGGACTGCTTCCGCAGCTGGACTACTGCAATGGATGGCTACAAGCTCTTCAGAAGGGACAGGCAACAAAGGAGGGGCATGGCTCTCTATATTAGAGTGTTTTGATGTTGTTGAGCTTGGGGTTGGGAATGATAAGGTAGAGTCCCTATGGATAAGGGTTAGGGGCATGGCCAACAAGATGGACATCCTGGTTGGTGATCTTTCCTAGACAGACAAACCAGGATGAAGAGATAGATGAGGTGTTCTATAATCATCTGGTAGAAGTCATGCAATCACCAGTTCTTGTTCTCATGGAGGACCTTAACTTCCCAGGCATATGCTGGAAATACAATACAGTCCTTAGGAGCAGTCTAGGAGGTTTCTGGAGTGTGTGGAACATGGTTTCCTGATGCAGGCAGCTGGTTAGTGAGCCTAATGGGGGTGGGGGGTGTGTGGATCATATTTCTAATACTTCAAGAAATTAGGAATAGTACAGTGTGGTTTTAAACTTTGCATTAGCTCATCAGCATTCTGTACCATTGCTATGCAACAAAGGAGAAAAAATAACAGAGAAACATGAGAAGAGGAATAGATAAAAGGCAAGCACTGAGAGGAAAAACATGTTGTTTCTTAATTGAACTGGAAAGAAAGAAGAGGAGGAGGGGAAGACATTGCTTACAGCTCTCTTTTGATGAGAAACCTTTTTGTGCCCATGACTATGTAGGTTAAAAATATAGTGCTGCCTTTGATAGACAATCATATTGCAGTTCTTAGGTTGTAAATCAGTGCTGGAATTTCAGGAAGAAAATAAGAGGGTCACTGAAGCTATGCAAGTTTACATCAACTAATATTTCCATTCCCTTCTTACTGTCAATGTCTTTGAACCTTTTTCCCAATCATATCTCAAAGTGTCCCTGAATGTCTTTATAGTACTACTAACACTAGTTCATACTGCACATAAAAGGTGTGGGGGTGGGGGGAGAGGAGGGAAGGGAAGGGAAATATCATCTTGTAAGGGTATTACACTCTATTACACTCAGTGTAATGTAAAAACATTATCCTACGTGAATATTTTTTCTGAACCATCTGAACTTGGTGTACTAATACTGTTGCATTATTAGAGTTTCTGGCTTTAATTGATATTATTTATTTATTTATTTATTTAGGAAAAAAGTATATATCCCAATCCGTTATTTGGGCTGGGCTAGAAATAACTCCACAAGTGAATTCTGAAATGATATTTTCAATATATTCCATTTTCAGATCTAGCCTAAGCAACAGCCTCTGTAATGTTTTTTTGGCACTTATGTTTGCAGGTGGCAGGCAAAAGTACAGAAACAACAAACTAAACAAAATAAAACAACAGCAACAAAAAACAAAACAAAACAAAACCAAGAAGCTAAACTCCTTGAACTTGTGAAAAAAGTTAGGTTTGGGACAGAGGTTTGACACAGTTCTTCATAGAGCTAATCCTAATGCAGTGTTTTCTAATTATACAATAACCATTACCTCTCAGATGGAACTGCCTGTCAGCCCAGTCTACAGGAGAAATGGCCATATGGAGCACTCTGCAGATGGCTGGGCATTAGCATGTGCACAGCTGTGCAGGACGAGCATCCAGGTGTTTCAGCCTGCCTGTGATAGGAAGTGAGCTGGTAGCTCTGCAAGATGGGGGAGGATACTCAGCAAGGGTGAAAGAAACCAGCAAGATGGGATTTGATGGAAAATAGCAGTAATAATAAATAACAGCAATATATATATATATATATGTTTTGTTTTGTTTTTGTCTGATCAATATTTTACATTTCATCACGAAGAGCAAAATCTGTCCTCAGGCTTTGATGATACTATAGGTAAAAAATATAAATATAACACAAGTGTAGGCACACATGAGGTAGCTCAAAATCTTGTTAAAATAGCCATTGGGATGGAGTTGTTTTGGTTTCCTCATGAGCTAAATAAGCACACCTGAAGCAGACAGGTAGCATTAATTTCCATCCCCAGATTTGCTCTGTTCTCATTCCTAAAACTGTTGCTACTGTCTTCAAGAGCTGTGGTCCCATACTAAATATGCTACTTAATACTATAGAGAGCAAAAATCATCTCAACTGCGCCTGATCTTCTTTTGTCTTGTGCTGGTGAAACGGTTACAGAAATGCTAGCTTTTGCCTGTCAGCTGAATTGAAAAAAAAAAAAATATAAAAAATTTATGCTACCATCAGCTGAATCCTGCATACAGCTGCATGTAAATTCACAGATAAATGCCTACACACAAATAATAAAGCTGTGAAATGGTGAACACAAAGGAAATACACATTAAAAAGCTATTAAAAAGTGGCAGATAGTGTTTTATGTTACATCAAGAGAATTACCACAATGTATTTACATTGCTTAAACAGATTCAGAGATGTATAAATAGATAGTTTAAAATGATGCAGGTATAGGATGAAGATTTTCATTAAAAGAAAATATAAAAATCATGTATATATTTCATACAATGCGAAATTAAAATATATTTTACAATTTCAGTATTAATTTAATTAGTAATTTCAGTGTTAAAGACTGATTTTCATCCATTTTTTTTGTTTTGTTTTTGTTTTGTTTAGTATTTCATTGTAATTACAGAAGTCTGAAGATACCTGTATATATATGCATATATTTATTTATCTTTGTAAATATATGTGGATTATTGTTTTGGTTTGGGCTGAAAAAATTAGAAGCAATTTTTTTTTATTATTTATTTAAAAAAAAATGCATTTTAAGAGCACAGCCTTGTGAAAGTTAACATTGTAGGAAATGTAATTTTATTAAATATAAGAGAAGTATGCTATTAAAAATAAAATAAAATAAGTAAAATAAAATAAGTAAAGTAAAATAAAATAAGTAAAGTAAAATAAAATAAATTAAAGAATGTCAAGGTATTCAATCATTCCTTTGCATTATACACATTATTGGCTCATATATGCATTTGGAAGAAACAGGGCAAAGTGTTTTTGTTTTTTTAAGAATGGCAGCCTAAGCATTTTTGAACTTTGTAACAAATTTGAGTGTGGGGGATTGAGGAGGAAACAACCTCCAATTATCATTGTAAACTTTTGAGTGATATAGCACAATGCCAGTATGTCAGGAGCCTACACAAGTGGGAGTCTATGCTAAGGAATGAAGCAGAAGTGTACAATACACTCTCAAGTTTTGGTCATTACTCTTTAATAAATCAGAAAATATTAACCCTGTTAATCTTGACATACACTGGGTGTCACAAAAACTCAAAGTCATCTCACCTCAGGCTAGTTATATGAAAAATAGACTTCTCCTTGGACTTCTTCTCCCTTTGCATAGATAGATCTTCTCTGTATATACCTGCCTCTCTCCACTGATTACAGAAGAGCCCCAGACAGCTTAGACTAAGCTAGATTTTGCATAGCTGCACTAAGAGGAATTAATTCCATCTGCAGGGTAAGATTTTCAAAAGTGCTTATGTGATCTCAACGTAATAGGCTTTTCATAGGCTTTTCATAGGCTTTCCAGATTTTTTTTTTTTGTTTTTTGTTTCTGTATTATATTTGCAGTTTATTTTAATGCTTATCAAATGAATAGACAGACACATTACCAAAATACAAATAAGATGATTGTCTCCTTTAGTTCTCAGTGTGTTTTTAAGCATACCTTACAATTTCGTTGCCTATTTTTTTTTTCTGTTGACACATACTTGGAATAGCATTGCAGAAGATGCATGCATCATGATGGGTATACTAAGTTCAAAAATATAACAGAAGCAGAAACATAGCAGAACCTTCTTTAAAACTGTTCAGAGGAAGAGAAAATAACTGCTAATGAACTCACATTGCCACACATACACACAAAAATTCCTTCTATAACTGGTAATCACTTTTTACAGTGTAATGCATTAAAGTAGTACTTGTATTAATACTAGCTTAAGGGAAATTGTATATTGTATTCAGTTATACCTGTCATCTCTATCTGATTATTAAATATATATTTTCTAAAAATAGGATTTAATATTATGTTGCAATGATTATATTCCCAAGATAAGAGGGAACTCTCCAGATGAAGTTGTGATGCATAGTAGAACAATTTAATACCTGACTGACAAAGCACGTTTGTTCACAGTACCACCAAATTTCACACCCGTACAACTCATGAGTAGTTCTATAGGATCCAAGGTTAAAGCCATTGGACACTTAAATTTCCATTTATAAAATTTCATAGGAATTTAGTCCTGGTATGTATGATAGTCCAATTCCACTAGCATTAAACAGTGAGGTGCCAAGATTCTGCCTAAATCCCTTCTTGACTAATAAAATAGATATCAGAACCATTTTACCGGGGTTGATGCATAGCAGAGCCAGTCTGTTGAGAAAGGCAAAAGCTGCTATACCTTTAAGTTGGTAATTCAATGGTGAATATGATGTGAGGAAACTTAGGTTTGATTCCTCTTTTGGGTGAAGCCACACTTCTCTGGTGAGTGCCATCAAAGACCTTTTCCAAGTTCATAGTTTCTCAGCCTTCTTCATCTTACTTTCCAGGAAATAACTGAACCTCCACAGGGCCAGAAGGACATCAGAATGACTCTACAGCCAGTTGACTAGGGCACTCATTCACAATATGGGATCACTCCCTTCTCAAGCAAACATGTAAGTAATCCAACAAGGATGGGACAGCTTCGCCATGTAGAAATGGAAGTATTGCCCTTTCTTGTAACCATGTGGTTTTAATTTATGTAGTAGATGATAGTTTATACCCTTTCAGGAAAGAGGGAGGTGAGATGGGGAATGGTAACTGACCTTGCCATATCATGAGTGGTTTAGGTTCAATAAAGAAGGCAGAGAAAGATAATTATAATTATATATATATATGTATATATACATATAAATCTAAAAGGATGTTTTTAAATGCTAATCTTAATGCTATATGTTTAATCCAAGACCTGTGAATTCCCATCAAGGCCCTTCTCAGTAATACAAGTTTAAAAAGTTGATTTCTAAAAACTGAACATCAATCAACTGTACTGATGTCTTTGGAGAAGTATAACTTTTAGTAGTTTCCTGTGGAAAAGAGCTCTTCAACAGATCCATGACTCGTAAGGTCACAACTGCAAGCTGTTGTCCTCTTCTTTCTCTCCTATGGACAGATACTTGTTGGACTCTTTCTTGAACTGCCTCAAATCAGTATATCAACAGAAAACCGGACAATAACAGTGACTGATCAAGCTACAGAAAGACCGTAGTAAATCTAAGAGTGAAGCAATACCAGAACTGGCATAAGGAGAGGCCTCAAAATCCCAACCAAAAGTGGAGAAATATGCAGGACCAGCAATTGAAGTAGACCAGATTAACACAGAACTGTAGCTGCATCATTTTGGCTTTGTGTTCTCTTTTAGGTTATTTTCTGCCCTGATTTTCCCAGGCATGTGAAATGTGTACATCTGTATCCACAGGACATTATTTAACATTATAAACCTTAGTACACAGCCACATACCCAAAACTAACCATTCAAATCTGTTCTGTAAGACTATCCCATTTTGCTTTTCCAAATCTCATTAGACAGAATCCAAGCTGGTATCAGGAAATAAGGTAGAATATGAATCTGAGGGGCCAGTCACTAAATCCTTTTTTGCAACTCAATCTAAACATCTTCACATCCTGAAAATAAACACTAGCTTTTAGTATTATGTGTTTTTTATTATTAATATTAGCATCATTTATTTATTTTTACAGTGTAACATTCAAAATTACTTTTCTATCATATCTGCTTTTCCTTTTGTTATTTCCAGACTGAGACTCTGACCTTGCAAACATTTATTTCTGAGCATGTGAATAGTGCCATGGAGTTCAAGAAGGGCAACAAAAGTGCTGAAGAACATCTGACCTCAATTTAAACCTTACTCTTGTGAAGATTTTTGAATATGAAATCAATATGACTACTCAGTTAAAGATAGGAATGTAAACTCTTTACAGGGACCTAACCTGAACACGGCCTTTAAGTTTCATTTGGTGCAAATATTCTATGTTCTTGACAAATTTGTTGCCCTTCTTCTAACCATGTATATTATTGTTTTGACTTTGGGAAAAAGGTGATTTTCTCAGGGGGTTCAGCAGGATCAAATATGTTTGGGTGAACCTTACTATTGATATCTGCCTATCAATATCTTGTAAAAGATATTTTTATTTTTTTAATTTTATTTTTTAAGATATTTTTTACAGTTATGAAAACTATAGCTATATGCTTATAAAATAATGCATTCAATTGTATTGTTGAACCTTCATAGAATGCAGGATGCTAATGGAAAATAGTGCCCTGCTGGCTTGTGTTGTGAAATGATCTTTCAACATGTATCATTAATTTTATTTTTATAATATTAGGCCTCATTAATCTATCCCTTGTTGCATTGTATTTAAAAATAGAAGTTATTAAAGTGGATGGCTCTGAATTGCATAGTAAATAAATAATATAGGCTATTTGGCTCTTAAGCTCATCTCATAAGAATGTATTATTACTGACAGGTATGTGCACACAAGCATAGACACACAATCTTATATTTATCTTAACAAAACAGAAAATAAGTTTAAAGGAAAGCCAGTTCTTTCTAACTTCAGTAAAGCTTAGGTATGATGACTTTGGCAATATTCAAGAAACAGCCTGTCAATTTTAAATATCCATTCTTAGTATGCATCTTTGCAGTTATTGTGAAAATCCAAATCTAGGAATTCAAGGTGACATACTGTTAGCCTAAGTCCCATCAAAGTCCCTAAAAGAAATCCAATATGTACCTACTTTTGAAAATTGTCTAATTCCTAAGGCATTTAAGTTAGATGTTTTCATTCTTAGCTTAAAGCCTCCCGAGTGCTTATTTTTAATTGCTGTGAACTGCATTCATACCAGGCAGTGCAAATAGTCACCTGAATTATGTCAAAGTCTTCAGAGAACCTTCAAAAATATGAGTCTTATAGTTCACACAGGGCAGAGTGCTCATACAACCAGACCTGTGGAGTTTTTCCACTCTTAACTTCTTTACCATCAGGCAGATAAGAGTTACAGAACAAAGACAAAGAAAGAGTTATTTTTTATCTGGTAAGAAAGGAACTAGTTGATGTAGAGAAATGAGAATGAAATTGTTGTCCCTACTTTGTGTCTGGTATCCTACTTCATTCTCGAAATGTGGTCTAACTGCTAACGTGAAGGTGGCCACCAGATTGACAAGGGCAGCTGTGAGCAGGGTGGATATGGATAATTCACATCCCCCTTTTGTTCCTGAATTCCTAGGAGAAGAGGTAAGAAGACTTAAATCCTAACTTCAAGATGACATGATGGAAGGAGACATCTATATTCTATATACTGTCAATATAGAAAGAGCTCTCTCCCCTGATACAGAATATGAAGTGAGGCATATCCTTCTCCAAGCTTACAGAGGCATCTTATTGAACTGCTGAGGGTATAGGGAACTATGTGTCTATGCAGCCAATTTAGATATCCATCCCCTTAGAAGGACACACTCCCCATATTTTTGGAAGGGAAATATTTAATCACCTCTATTAAGCAGGTAGAGTCCCCTTATATTTATACCAGAGTCAACAGAGTAGAATAGTGTTCTGCATTCCTTTTCTTTATTTTTTCAGTTTGTCTTGCTTGATGTACTCTCCAGAGAATAATATTTTGTAAAGATCCTAGTCTTGTTACATAGCTTTTTCTGTAGAAAATTTCACAAAGTCAGTTTTTTCTATTTTTTATCCTCATTATCTAACTACCTGTAGATACTTGGATACTCAGATGTTTTATAACAGTATGCTGAACAGGCCAGTTCTAAAATCAGTTTTCTTCTAATGCATGCACTATTTTATCAGGTCTGTGAGTGATAACTATGCTACGAATTTAACTATGTCCTAATCTTAGATCACTGTGACAAATTATGTGAATGCAATGTTTTACTCTCTCCTGCATTTTGTCATTCCTTTATGGATTATTTCTGTCATTCTCAAGTTCAGGTTCATTTCAAGCAATAAAAAACAGAAAATTGTTTCCTTCTCTCTCACTGATTTTTTTTTTTTTTTCCCAATTACATTCTGCCCTTAGACATAAAGCAGACTATAAGTTCAATATCTTGCAGCCCTGCAGGGTCAGAAACAGAAGCTTTATCCCATTAGAAACAGATGGTTCTTACCTTCCCAATGGGATATACAGAGTTCTAACTAGAGTCCCTGGAAAATCCTGAAACAGTATGTTGCAACAGACTTCACACATACAATCTTGCCAGTTACTAACCTACCATAAAAACTTAACTTTAAAAATTGGAAGGTGGATGAAAAATAAAGTGGCAAAACAGTAACAGTTTCAGACAAAATAAGAAAAGAAAAGAAAAGAAAAGAAAAGAAAAGAAAAGAAAAGAAAAGAAAAGAAAAGAAAAGAAAAGAAAAGAAAAGAAAAGAAAAGAAAAGAAAAGAAAAGAAAAGAAAAGAAAAGAAAAGAAAAGAAAAGAAAGAGAAGAAAGAGAAGAGAAGGGAAGAGAAGGGAAGAGAAGAGAAGAGAAGAGAAGAGAAGAGAAGAGAAGAGAAGAGAAGAGAAGAGAAGAGAAGAGAAGAGAAGAGAGAAGAGAAGAGAAGAGAAGAGAAGAGAAGAGAAGAGAAGAGAAGAGAAGAGAAGAGAAGAGAAGAGAAGAGAAGAGAAGAGAAGAGAAGAGAAGAGAAGAGAAGAGAAGAGAAGAGAAGAGAAGAGAAAACTCCTTTGTTTTAGAAACACACACACATGCACATAAAATAAAGAATTGGAAATGTACTAACATAACGAGCAATTCAATTTTCATTATTAAATTGATGTGCTAAATACAACTCAACTACAAGTTGTATACAGCATGTACTGCTGCTGTTATTAAGGTTTTCCTCTAGCATAACAACAAAGGGTTGTAATTCTGATTTTACATTAGCCTGTGATAAGTCAGTCCTACTGGTAAGTCAGCAAATTCTTAGGAACATAGAACTGGGAGAAAATTAATTTTTTTATGTTGTTCAGATCCTACTACAAGTATTATTTAATTACAACATACTATTATAGTATATTACATAATCCCTTAAATAAATTCAACAAGTTCCACCTTAAATATGGCACTTCTTTTTCTTCCTTCCTTCCTCCCTTCCTCCCTTCCTCCCTTCCTCCCTTCCTCCCTTCCTCCCTTCCTCCCTTCCTTCCTTCCTTCCTTCCTTCCCTCATTGTCCTTATGACCTCACTGGTAATTTTTTTTTTTTTTTTTTAACTTATTTAAATCCTGTGTCAACATTATGAGCCAACCATGCCCTGAACATGAGCCAGTAGTGTGCCCAGGTGGCCAAGAGGGGACAATGCATCTTGGACCTGGTCATGGCCTTCAACAGAAAATAGTGTGGCCAGCAGGACTAGGGAAGTGACTGTCCCTCTGTACTTGGCACTGGTAAGACCACACTCACTGATAAGGCCCCTCACTACAAGAAGGATATTGCGTTTCCAGCACTCACTAATTGAAGAGCAACAAAGCCAGTGAAGGGACTAGAAAACAAGACATAATGAGGACAGCTGAAGGAACTGGAGTTGTTTAGTCCTGAGAAAAGGAGGCTCAAGGGAGACCTCATCTATCCCTATAATTACCCAGAAGGAGGTTGCAGCATGGTGAGTGTTGGTCTCTTCTCTCAGGTTGCAAGTAATAGGACATGAGTAAATGGCCCAAAGTTGCAGAAGGGGAGGTTTAGCTTAGATGTCAGGAAACATTTCTTGATGAAAAGGGTGGTTAGGTATTGAAACAGACTTCCCAAGGAAGCAGAGAAGTTGCCATTTCTGGAGATATTTAAGAGATGTATGGATGTGTCTATAAAATCATTTATTTTTTCAATGAATCATGTTAGGCTGGCAAAATCTTATTCTTTCTTTCAATTGTCTTTCAGAATGAGCCTTATATGTTATTATTTCTGAGAATAATGAGTTGTCACTCCCTTACCTGTTTTTCATGCTTCATATTCTGTTCTCCACTATTATGAAACAACTCAGGATATAAAATTTTACTACAAATTCTGGCTATGACCTCTGCAGTTTACAGCTTGATTTTGCTGCAATTTCTGAAATAGAAATAGTTTGGTTCCTCTGTGATTTCAACACTTTAAAGTCTTTAATTTTTATATTTATATTTATCTATGGTGATTTTACTTGGGTGGGCAGCCAAGCTCCACCATAACCGCTCTCTCACTCCCTTTCTCCTCAAAGAGAAGGGGGAGAAAATACAACACAAAGAGTTCGAGGTTTGAGATGAGAATGGTTTAATTAAAGGGAAAGGGAGTGGGGGGGAAAAGAAACAAAAGAAACAATAAGGCCATGTGGAAGCACAGAGAGAAGAACAAAAAAAATTCTCTACTTCCCATCAATGAGCAACGTTTGGCCATGTCCTGGGAAGCAGTGGCCTCAAAACTTGTAGCGGTTGTTCAGGAAGACAGCCCCCTCCCCCATGAGAGCCCTTCTTTTTTATTGCTGAGTGTGACATCAAGGTGTTATGGAATATCCCTTTGGTTGGTTTAGGTCAGCTGCCCTGGCGATGTCCCCTCCCCATCACCTGCTCACCCCCAGCCTGCTGGCTCTTGGGGACTTGGAAGGAGTCCTGATGTTGTGCAAGAACTATACAGCAATAGACACAACACTGGAGTGATATCAGTGCTGTTCCAGCTATGAGTGCAGAGCACAGCACTGTGTGGGCTGCTGCAGGGAAAGCTGACTCCATCCCAGACAGACCCAACACACCACCTCAGTTACATTAATTTCTATTTCTGAACTTCTATTGACATAGTTATCACCACACCTTTGTCATCATGTTCAACATCATTAATTTCATAGAAAACTGAGGAAAATATTTATTTAAATAGGCAAGTTCTTATTTTCATTGTATATTACTCTTAGTTCTTTTTTTCCTTTACCTGTATTTATTTATTTATTGATTGAAACAACTTCCTATGCCTTCACTCACAAGTGATATGTAAGAGCTATAGAAGTATAATCCTTCCTACCTTCTCTCTCTCTCTTTCTATTTGTTATTCCTACATATATATATATATATATATATTTTTTTTTTTTCTGTTTGATTTCTTTCTATTGCAAATATTTATTTGGTTGTTTATCCATCTAGATTTAGAGCACTGAAAGGTTCATCCTCCTGCTCCTTTGGGATAAATCATTCAGATAAGTTTACTCCTTTTGTTTAAATAAAATCCAGGTCCTCTTTCCATTCAACTTTTTGAATATTATAGGGTAGTTGCTTTCACTGTTGACTTACTGTAGTTTATCAGCAGCTGATCTTTCAAAAGTCAGAACCTCACTGACAAACAAATTCTTTATTTCTCTTTGCCTTTGATTTAAAGGAACAAAAGATAGTCACTTCTTTCTTTAATCTATCTGTCTGTCTATCTATCCATCTACCATAGAATCATTGTACTGGGTTTATGTGGCAAGGTTTTGGTAGCGGGGGCCATAGGGGTGGCTTCTGTGAGAAGAATACAGAAGCTGCCCCATGTTAGATAAGGTCCCCACTGCTGGCCAGAGCCGAGCCAGTAAGTGATGTTGTTTTCGCTTCTCTGAGAGCATATTTAAGAAAGGTGGAAAAAAATATAAGTAAAAATGTGAGGGAACAGAGGCTGGGAGAGAGAGGAGTGAGACACCAGGTGAGTGAAAAAGGAGGGGGAAGAGGTACTCCAGGCGCTGGAGCTGAAGTTTCCCTGTAGCCTGTGGAGAGACCCCTGGTGGAGCAGGCTGTCTCCCTGCAGCCCATGGTGTAGCATGGTAGAGCAGGTTTCCACACTGCATTCCATGAAGGAGACCATGGTGGAGCAGGTGGATGTGGCCTGAAGGAGGTTGAGTCCTGTAGAGAACTCCCACCAGAGTAGATTCCAAGCCAGACCTGTAGCTTGTGGAGAGGAGCCCACGAAGGAGCAAGTGACCTGGCAGGAGCAGCTGCCTTTGGGGGACCTGTGCTGGAGCAGTTTACTCCTGATGGATGGACCCCATGGTATGGAGCCATGTGGGAGCAGTTCTTGAAGAGCTGCCTATGGGAAGTGCATACTGGATCAGTCTGGGAAGGACGGCATTCCGTGAGAGGGACCCCACATGGAGCATGGGCAGAGAGTGACTCTGAAAGAGCAGTGGAGACAAAGTGCTACAGACTGACTGCAACCCCCATTCCCCTCTACCACTCAGGGGGAGAAGGTTGAAGAGGGTGAATGGGGGGAAGGCATTTCTGGTTTATTTCCTTTGTTTGCTTGTTAGTAATAGGCAATAAATCTTACTGTCTCCCTACTCTGAGTCTGTTTTGCCTGTCAAAATACTTGTTGAATGATCTCCCCATTCTTATCTCAACCCTTGATCCCTTTGTGTCATATATTCTTCCCCATCCTTTTTGAGGAGGGAGAGTGACAGAGTGGCTGTGGTGGAGCTTGGCTGCCCGCCCGAGTAAAACCACCACAGTCATAAATCTGGCTCAGGTGGAAGTGAATTTAAAGATCATCTAGTTCCAACCACCCTAGATTCTACCCCCGAGATAGGTTTCCTAGGGTTTCATCCAACTTGGTCTTGAGCATCTCTAGGGATTGGGAAACAACCTCTCTGGGCAAATTGTTCCTGTACCTCACCACCCTCTGAGTGAAGAATTTCCTCCTAACCTCTAAACTAAATTTCCCCTCTTTTAATTTAAAACCCTTCCCCTTGTCCTGTCATTAAATGCCCGAGCAAAAAGTTGTTCTCCATTTTTTTCATAAGCCCCCTTCAAGTACTGAAAAGCTGCAATAAGGCCATAAGGTCACAGTGGAGTTTTCTCTTCTTTAGGCTGAACATCTCTGGTTCTCTCAGCCTTTCTTTGTAGGAGAGGTGCTCTAGCCCTCTCACCATATTTGTGGCCCTCCTCTGGAGCTGTTCTAACAGATCCACATCCTTCTACTGGGGGCCTCAGACCTGGATGCAGCATTCCATGTGGGACCTCACAAGGACTGAGTAGAGGGGGACACAAAAAAAAAAACAACAAAAAAACAAAAAAACAAACAAACAAAACAAACAAACTAACTAACAAAATGACAACAAACAAACGAAGATTTCCCATCAATTACAGGGTAAGGAGAGGGTAGGAATTGCTGGATCAGTGGTCACCCAACACCAGACTCCCTCCTCATGCCCAAACTCCTTTAAAGTCATTCTGTCTTCTTGGGTGTTGCAGAGGAGGTGAGCTTCATCCTCCCTGCTGTGCACCTGGCTGCTCCACTCTTGCTCCACTCCACTGTCAAATCTGTCTGTCTCTCTCTCTCTCTATCTATCTATTTAGTGGTCTGACAGTCTGTATTGAAATTATTTACCAAAATGTCATCTAAATAATCAATGATTCATGTTGATTTAGTAACTAGCTGATGAAGTAGGCACTGCTGTTTTGGGAATGACAAGAGGGAGAGGTATCAAATTAATGGAATAATTAAAATTTTAAATAAGAAAGGGAGCTGGTATATGCTACTAGCAACAGACTACATTTACAAAATCTTTGCTAGGTTTGTAAGTTTGGCAAGATCTTAATTTTAATTACTCTTTGCTGATTCATTTTCTGAAGATATTAAGAAGAAAGTGTACTCATATAAAATAATTCATAATATTCTGAAAATCAACATGACATTATCTTGAAAGTCTCTTCTTTAAATATTGAACAGACCCACCCTTGTTTAGCTTGAGAGATTGTCAACATCAAGATGGTTTGGCTGCAGACATTGAGTAGTTTCTCTAGTGAATGGCAGGAGCAGAAAATTGAGAATCAGTACATCTCTACCTGAATATTGATTGTACAATATCTGTCTTTGTTCTTTCTGGAATTAGCTGGTGGTCTATTGCCCATTAGCAAACAGTTACCTGAGCAGAAGCTAATGTTACAGATTCTATAAAAAGAGCAGCAGCAGAGCAAACAGTTTTAAATCGGCTCAATTCCAACAAAAACTCTTTCATCTTGAAACAATTTAAACTCTACCAAGGGTAAGTAAACAGAAAGAATATACTTTCTTTCATTTTCAGCAGTCAGTAGTTGCTTTCACATTCCCTGTCCTCAGATATGAGGAAAGTTTTTGTATCTTTCTTGGTACAAGAGTTCCTTAAGGTGTTAACCAGATTATTTTTCTTTAATTTACATAGCTCTTACTGGATTTACATGATATTTAGTTGCAAAAATTTTCTAAACTGGAATTCCTCTTGCAGATACAGAGCTATCAATGCTGCTACAGTAGCATAGTCAAGATTTCTTTTTTTTTTTTTTTACATAGATTTTGTTTTGTTCACACAAATATATATATATATATACATATATATATAATAAGTGCCTCTTTTCTTAACTAAGAAAAGTCATAGGCATATTGAAAAACTATCCTGATTGTTAAGTAGTACTAAATTTAAGTTCCTTTTAAAAATGCAAAGATGGCTGAAAAAATGTTGTTCAAAAGTGGAACATTAGCAGTCACACTAGCTGCTCCTGGTGCTCAGAATATAGGATTAAGTTGAACAAAGAGAAAACAAATGCTCATTCTTACAGGCAGAAGACCCCAAATCTTATCCTCAACACACTGCTCAGAGGTCCTATCCTCTCAACTCTGCCAACAGTAAGGATTATGTGGGTGCTTCTCATTCAAACTCTTCAGACTAATACAGATGATTTCTGTGTGAAGCAGGTTAGGAAGTGTTCATGGGAACAAGTCCATCTGCTGGGCTAAAACCAATAAAGGGAAGTAACAAATATCTGGAATTACAATCCTCTTCAGTACCTGTCCACAGTCTGAGAATAAAATGATAGAGAGAATTAATATAACTTAATTTGTAGTGATATTAATTTTGACTAAAAGTTGCTTATTTTGACTCATCTGACTGATTCATCTAGCTCCAGCTGTTTAACAACAGAGATTGGTAGTCAGGAGACCTTATAAATAAGTGCAATCTAGATAGGATCAATTTAAGTTATACCAATTCAAGAAGAGATGCTTAGTCATTCAGATATATTCTTCACATGAGTGTTTAAACCTCTATAATCAGGGAAACAACTTCATCACTGAGAAACAAAATACTCTGTCATATGCTATAGTCTGTTAAATACCATCCTTGAGGAAAAACACAACATAGAAAAACACAAAATACAGAGATGTTCAGTAGTTACTATTGCAAAGTATAGGGAGACAAACATTCCTCTTTCATGTGTTTGGTGATAATATGGTAGATCATGGCTGCTATTTCTGTTAAGGCTCCCAAACTACCTTGAGTTCTTGTTCAGCACCAGTAGATTCTCCCTGTTATGAAGAGATCTCTGAGTGACATGCAACAAGCATATACATCTCTGCTCTCTACCCGCAGCCTTTCACATCTGATGAGCTAGGGAACAGGTAATTATCAACAGATGGTGAAAATTAGAATTTCATGATGTCACTTTAAATTTTGCCCAATGGCAGACTATCTTTCTAATAAATGCAGGGGTTAAGAAAATACAAAGATAATATTTCTCTTCCTTTGATCCATTCACCTTTAGTATTGAAATAAGTCCAAGAACAAAAACTACTAAATCCACATATTTTGCTCAGATTCATTGCCTGGGAAATTATTCCTTAATTTATCCCTTAACCCAAAAGTTTCTCCATTAGTTTTATCCCTTAATCAGGTAGTTGACAAGGATGAAGTCTAATGGCTATTATCATACAACAAAATGATTAGATATGAACCACTCATCTAAAATATCTGTATGAGAATGAGAAATAGTAAACTAAGGACTGAAAGGGATAATGTATAACTGTGGCAATGATTACTTATTGAAAACTTGAAGTAAGGGAATACTTAAGAGGTGGAAATCCTGTGCCAGTTTGTGATCAAAGGTTACCAAGTGTTAGGATTATAAATTAGACTATTCTTGTCGAATTATATTGCAGAAATGAGGTGTATATTTTTTATAAAATAATTATTAAGGAAGGATAATATTTCTTAATTTTTAGTTAAACAAGATAAGTCTCACTAATTCTTTATTTTATTATTTTCTTTATTATTATGTTGGGAATAAATGAACTTGTTAGCAAATCCAAAATAAAGGTTCATAGAAGATTTATTTAAAGTACAAATTAATTTAATCTTACGTTTCATAAAAAAAAAAATCTCTTCTCAATTAAACTTGTAAGTAAAATTGTTTAAGTTAGCTATTTTTCAGAGAATAATTTGGTGTGTAGTTAGTCAGACATCTGTTCATCTGTATTGATAAAACAGTTTGCAACAGAATGTTATGTCAATGTCCACTTTTTATCATTTGCTGTCTGCTTAGACATATTTTCTGAACCAGTTTTTATTAACTTGAACTCAACTTTTCCCCATTGGACACAAAGAATCCACAAATAGTAACAAAATCCCCCAAAGTTCATACAAGTCTTATTTGAAATGTCAAACATACCTTGTTAAAAGAAATTTTGAGTATTGAAAAGACATAAATTATGTAAAAATATGTAAAAATACATGGGAAATAATTATATATATAAAGTATAACATCTTTAAAATTTGGCTCATGTATGAATTTTCTTGGGTACAGTTTTGTCATTAGCTGGAGATGTTAGTTACTAGGGTTTTTGGAATTCCATTATTTTAGAAACATTTAAAATAAAACCTATATATTTACTTGATTAAAATGGGTCAAAATAGATTATATCTTTTCTTTAATATATTTTATTGGGTACTAATTTATTGAACAACATCCTTTTAAATACCTATGATGCTCTTATCCGTTCTGGAAACAAACGTAATTACAGGGTTTCAATCTTCACACACATCTTCAGGGCTCATACTGGTATACTAACTTAATTATCTGTAATGGAATTACTCTTGGTTTACACAGCTCTACCTGGCTGCCAAGCCAGCCTATGAAATATTCAATTTGTCTCCTGCAAGCATACACATTGAAGATTGCAGAATTAAGTTTTTGATGTACAGTAAAGATCTGGGCAAGCACTCCATAGGCATATAATTATTTCCATTTCTATATGTTACAAAAATAAATATATATATATATTATTGTTCCTCCAATTGTTCAGACTTTTCATAGTTTTGTTTTGAGCTATACACTTATAAAATACATCCTCAAGCTGTTCAAAATAGTACAGGCCCACTCTTACTACCATTTGTTTTAAAGACAAAACTGTTGTCAACTTCAGTGGGAGGAATCTCTTCCCCAGAAAGTGTTTTTTTGAAAAAAAAAAAAAAAAAAAAAAAAAAAAGACTTGTGGAGGCAAACAAGGAAGCCACTTTAAAATAAAGCCAATACTAGCAGCTTAATATTTGTTATTTTCTAGATCCTTTTCAAAGAGTGTGAAAGAAGTGTGGGCAGTTGTATCGATGAGAAGACCCTTTGCCATCAAGGCTTGAGCACAATGTCTTTGAAAGTCCTTTCTTACAAATGCCAGCATTTGAAAAGGACAAACAAGGAAATAAACCTCAAAGGGGATGACAATAGGATATGGAGAGGAAGTGGGTGGGATAGTGCATCTGGGAAGCAAAGCCCCTTATAAAAGCAGTGAAGAGGTTTAAGGTTCGATTTAGTGACAAAAGGAGTTATGGAACGGGGCATAGTTTTCCCACAGTATTCTTGTCTTTTGATGTATTTGAAACATTTTTTATTTTATTTTAAAAAAGGATAGTTTGTAGCTTAATAGACTGAAAATGTATTTAGTGGCTTTCTTCTATGTATAGATGGAAAAGGTGGAGAGACACCAATATGGTGATGTATGTAAAATCAATTAAACTTAACATTCATTCTGAAAATTATAAAAATTTTGAAAAATATCAAGTATTATTTGAAAGCATATGTCATGATTTATACCCAACACCCACCCCCTTCTCCCACCCCCCTACCCTGGTATGTGTGTACTCTCCCTGTACATGACAGAGACCTGTTGTTGATCCAGTTCTAGGACTACATCTGCCATTAGTGTGATCCTAAAACTTTGTGATGGAAAGGGAATATAGAAGTGAACTGTAGCATTGCAAGGACTCTATAATTTGAGACTTCATAAGGTGACCTAGATCCAGGTCTCTACACTCAGAATGGGTGTTGATGGAAGAAAAGAAATAGCCTAGGATTTAGTGGTCCTTTCAGAAGGCATCTCCACTGTTAGAGCCCTTCTTGAACCTTTCAAACTGTATTTGCCCTGGTACAAATCTCACAGGATGAACTAGTGTAATGTTTGTGGGAAACAAAATAAGAAGTGAATGAAAATTAAAGATTTTAGATTAGAAGCAAAGTCTTAGTCTATGTGTTCTAAGTAGGCTGTACATACTGAAAACCTCTTTTCTTGGGTCAATTTTATTTAAATATTGCAGCTATGCAAAAACCTTTTTCATTCTCCTAAGATGTGAATTTCCCCTGATGTCTCAGTTGCACAGGTTCATTTGTAACAATGCACAGCCATTACTCACCAGTGTGTTCCATATAGTTTATAACATCATATATTTCCATATGTATGCATTCAAAAGCATACAAATTCATCTTGATAGCTTGCTTCTAATTATCTAGATCACCCTTCCCTGCCTGTTGCACTACATATCAGTGCAACAGAGGGATAGTGCACATAGTCAGAAGTTCTAGCTCTTAAGTCCAAAAAGCAGCTGAAATTCAACATATTTTTGCTCAATTATTTTAAAGCTCCTGGAGGACTTAGATTTGGATAGTCCTATGATCAGCTTCTGAGTAGAATTATGCTTATATTTTTCACTACTTTAACTGGTCAACCAAAAATATAGTGATAATTAACCTTACTTATTGCTTATTGCCGCTTTCAGTGGGTATCAAAAGGTTAACCAGCATTTGGAACCTTTCAGGGTAGGTCCCAATTGTCCTGTCCCAATTGTCCTTTACCAAGATCTGCAGTTATGTTATTCTATACTTTTTCTAACAAAGCCAGCATCCTCTGGTGCAGATACTTGTACCCACACTGTTGCCTGTGGGATAAAGGTGGCTTATACTGAACATTCTATCAACACAAAAGGACATTCCAGCCTCAAAGTGTTGTATCATCTTGTATCATCACTAGGCCTCCTGTGATATGATTTCATACTCAAAACAGCTCAAAAGGCTTTTCTTGGATATAGGTATAAATCTACTCAGAATTAACAGTCACAGTTTAGTTTCAAAAGCATGTCCAAGTCTGTGATTGTCATCCAATACAGAAACATTGCCATTGTTTCAATCCTGAAGCTTATCTGATAAATTGTTTCAGGGAATGGGAAAAAGAAAAACATAGGTGGGGGTTGGTCTACTCTCCCATGTGCCTGGTGACAGGACGAGGGGGAATGGGCTAAAGTAGCACCAGGGGAGGTTTAGGTTGGGTATTAGGAACAACTTCTTTACTGAAAGGGTTGTTAGGCATTGAAATGGGCTGCCCAGGGAAGTGGTTGAGTCACCATCCCTGGAGGTCTTTAAAAGACGTTTAGATGTAGAGCTTAGTGATATGGTTTAGTGGAGGACTTGTTAGTGATAGGCCAGAGGTTGGACTAGTTGATCTTGGAGGTCTCTTCCAACCTAGATGATTCTGTGAAAAAAAAAGGGCTAAGTTCACTAGAAACAACAGCATGTTACTTCCCTGATTTGTTGAAAATGGTTGTTTTGAAGTATTTAATTGTAAGGACAGTAAAAGACAGGAAGAAGACAAAATAAGTTCAGGAGGAAGAAAAACATTAAGGAAACAGAATGAGGAAGGCTGGAGGAAAAAATCTGAGACAAATGCTGGATGTGTTTGGAGCAAACCCTAATCATGACAAAGCAGAAAAAATTCTGCTTATTGTGGGGGAAATATTGTCAGGATCTGCCAGCCACTGCTCAGGGCTTCTGTGCTAGTTTCACTCTTTGGAAGATTTGTTAAAAAATAATAAAGATGAAAACTAAATGTCATCCATAGTTTCAAAGGTCTTGCTAAAACTTGAAATTGTGTAAATATATCCCTAAGCTTTCTTTTATTGACAAAACTTCATCATCTGATTTAGTGCTACTCAGCAGCAGTCCATAGAAGTAGAGGCTTTAACCTATCTTGTTCACTGTGATAGTTGAATTAGTAAAAGGGGAATAGAAACTTCAAGCACCAAGCAGCCATGCAGCTACACCTTCCTTATGTCCTACTGGGGGGAGCCCACACTCTCTTGCATGTGTATAGTGAGAAAAGGGAAATGGCAGGGAATCTACCCTACAATTGCTAATACTTTCAGTGTTGCTGACACTCCACTAGACGGTCCCCATTACTACCAAGAGGCTAGTTCAGACTCTGGAGTTTTTATGATGTCCTGCAAACTGAAAGCATACTATCCTTTTTACCAGTGCTTCTGATGTTGCGTCAGTGCTATCACATTAGGATAACAATGCATGGGAGAATCCAGTCCTATAAATGAAACAGAAAATCCCTTTGGATGATTTGTTCAGACCAATGTTAAAAGAATATTTGGTGTGCATGTCAGGTTCTTTGCCAGTAGTAGTCATTTGGATTCACTTCATTATAGACTCTGCAGTACCTTAGGAGAGAAAGGGAGAAATAGAGCGTGAGACAGAGTAATAATAATCCTTGAATGATGAAGTCTTTCTTCTAGCACAACTTCAGATAACTCAGACAACTATCTTTTATTCAAATATTCAAGCAGCAATGTAACTTAGTTCAACATAGCTATCATCCATAAAAAGAAAAACAAAACAAAACAAACAAACAAACAAAAAAAAAAAACCAGAAAAACAACATAAGCACAGAGGAATGCAGAGGAGGAGGCACTAAATAAAACAAAAAGAGCACTATGTCATGGACTAGACTTAAACAGAAGCGTGAATATTAACTAACTCAACAGCAGAATAAATGTACGCTGTAATGACAGTCTGATCTTTTCCTTTTAAAGTCAACAGGACTGTCTCCACTGATTACTGCAGGAGAGAAAACAGACTATCATTCTTCAGCCTTGTTTCTTTCTGTCAGTCTGGTTCTTCTCCCCATCTTAACTTTGATTTTCTGGCCTGTGTTCTCCATCTCCATCCTGGGTACTTCTCTTAATTCATGCTCTCTGTTATAAGTTTTCCTCTTCTACGCCTTTTCATTTTCTCTTTTTCTGAAATTGATACTTTAAACAACCAAAAAGATCATTCTGTGTCAGGAGCAGGTGAATAGGTAAATGCCAATGAGGATCAAATGACAAAGTCAGTTTATGAAAAGTAGGATGCAGAATTTCAACTCTTGGTATAGTCAACATATACCAGGTGCATTTGTATTTTTAATTTCTATGTCTAGTGGATGAAATACTTATTAATTGGCTTTACCAATTATTAATCAGTTAATTAATCTACTTATTTATGTTTGTTTTTTTTTTTTTTTTTTTTTTCCAGATACAAGTTCCTACGTAGAAGATCTTTAAATTCAGATCTGGTTCAGTAAAATTATTTTCAAATGCTGAATTTCAATATTATAAATAGTAAATGTGATCCAAATGTCTTACATGAAAACTTTCTTCATTAAAATCTACTTTGGGTTTCAAACAAGAGTATCCTGTGCAAACTTAGATTTTTTTTCAAATATATTGTTTATCATGACTTTTACCTCAAAATCTATTCAATATGGAAAGCAAAGAAAAGGAAGTTTTTAAAATGGTTGATGAAATTGGTTCTACTAAGAAGAGATTTCAGTAAATATTTTAATAACTGTTTATAAAAACATTGATTAATATGTCATGAAAGTTTTCAGGGAAATGAAAATGAGACCCATTTGAAACTTGTTAAATGAAAATAGTTTGAAATTTGTTATCAATTTCCTTATTTGCTATCAATCCCCTTATTTCCTTTTCCTTTCCAAGGCCTCTACTGAGCAATTCCATTGACTTTGGTATAGCTCTTCCCATTCTTGAACTTAAGCATATAAGCATATCTTAAAATACATTTTTAATGAAAGGTGGCTTATTTATTTATTTATTTATTTGTTTGTTTGTTTTACTTGCATCTCAAGAGTAGGATTTGCCTACCATCAGTTATCTCAAAGTAGCATGCCTAGTTATCTAGTCTTCTTCTGCAGTCGATGGAGAAAGATAGTAATTAAGAAGGAAATTCCTTCTATCGAAAGATGAACGATATTTGTAATTGAGATTAATTGTCCTCAGAAGGCACTGTGTTTGCTTTGACTGTAAAAGAAAAAAAAAAACAAACAAACAAACAAAAAAACAACAACTGCTATGACTAGAATATTAAAGGCTAGATAGCAGTGGTTCATTACACCTCTCAAGGGACTAATGATCTCCTACTTTCTTAAACTGTTATGAATTTTGCTGGCTATCCTTTCTCTAGTCAGGGAAGCATCCCACAGCAATAAATGAAAAAGTAGATATTGAGTTGTGTATACGAGCTTATTAGTTGCAATTATTTTGTTATTTATTATATTGCATTCGTAATTCCTGAGGAGCTTTTCTCCTTACTATCAACAACTATGTTTGTTCTAGGTTAACTTAATTCAACTTAATTTATGAATTCATTGAATTTTGAACTTCTGTTTCGTTACTTATGTGCTTTATGAAGCAGGAGAAAATTTATGTTCCTGCTGAACATAAACGATTGTAACAGAACTTGTTTAACTTTCATAAATATTTGAAACATTTTTTTAAAGGCAAAAATAATAATAATAACAAAAAATCATAGTGAAAGGATGCATTTCTTCATCTGATATTCATCACTATTTTCCACTTTCTGTCCTACAGGTGGTGAGCCAATTTGCTTGTTAGATGTTTTCATGCTATACCAATAGGTGGCGCTGAGAATTTCTATACTTTTCTATGAAGAGGACAGTGACAATAGCTGTATCTTTTTATCAGTACAGTAGCATACTAGAAAACAAAAACAAAAACAAAAACACAACAGTATCTTACGGGGCCTGGAGAGAAACAAATTAGTAATGGCCTGCAGATCTTTCTTACAACTATTTGATCTCTTAGATATAAAGGTAATATTGCTAAATGAACTTATAATTTTTTATTTTATTTTATTTTTTTAAATGTTACACATGCTCACTTGCTGCAGAAATTTAGGTAGTATGGAGAGCTGAGCCATATTTCCTGTTGGCATAAGCGTGCAAAATTTGAATGACTGAAGCAGAATTTCTCTGCCTATGAAATAAGCATTAGATCAGGTAATTAATATTATTTTTTGTTGAATCATGGGGCACATCTTGAAAAAATGAAAATTATTTAATATTTTGGCAGATATACTCCAGAGTTCTGCATTTTTTTCTTCTAAGTAAAATTCTATTTATTTGTTTATTTATTTATAAATTGGCTTCATAAACTGAACACAAAAGTACAGGATATTGATGATGGTATTTTCATGGCATATTTTGAGGAGATATCCAAGCAACCGTTTATGACACCTTGAATCTGTGCAGTGAAAAAAAAAAATAAATTGGAATGAACAGGACTAGTTTAGTGATTGGAATTACTAGTTTTAAGTGTTAAACTCCCTTAATATCCTGAACACTAACAAAATGTTGCTGTACAGGATCATAATTCTTTTACTTGCACTCATTTTGTAGTGTTTGTCTCAGAGGTTCAATGTGAATACAAGTATTTGAACTGAGTATGTAATAAACACATGAGCTTTACAGAGGCTGAATTGTCAGTTTTCTCTGGGCTTGGACTATAGGATATATACCACACTTTTGTTTCTTGTCCTAACATGAGTTGTAAGAATAGCTATTGGTATATAATCCACAGATAGCATTTTAACTCCCTCCGCCCCCAATAAAATCTTTTAGATATTTAATAATATTTAAGCAGACACTTTAAAATAAGCATATAGTAATTTCTTCAAATAAGAATTATATTTAGGGATTTCAGAAAAACTTAATTCCATAAACACTTTTTTTCCCTCACCACCCAAGTTTTTGGCAAAACTTCAGGTATGTAAGGTTCAACTTGGTTTACAGAGGGCATAAATTATGTTAGTAGATGCAGAATTGCACAACACTCGATTTCAAGTGACTTGAGGGAACCCTCTCCACTCAGAAATAGTTGGAAATCCTGTTTACAATGAAGAAAGAGACAATAGAAGAGGAACCTCATAGTTTTATTAAGTGTTAAAGGCATACTTGTGTGACTACCTTCTGTTCAGATCACTAGTACATCTCTTACTACAGACAAATTCCGAAGGCCCTTTCCAGCCCTTCAGCTATTGGAACAGTCTTTTCTGGTAAATTGGGATCTGATCCAGTTTCACCCTACCTTTAAGACAAGGTAAGCCATACACATCAGCAGTCATGTTGCATATGTATCAATAAAAGTAAGAAAAATACATTATTTAGAACAAGTGGCAAACAGTCTCACATATATGTATCTGTTTTCACACATCCCTTTTCCCTTACCTCAGAACCATTTCACTAGCTACAAGCAAGCAGACAAAAGTTTGTAGAATCATAGAAAGTTCATCTCGTATTTTAAACTTTATTTATTCTCATGAAATACACAATTCTAGATCAAGCTGAATTTAATGATGAGTGCTTAATACTTTGAAGGTAATTCATAATTTTGCATGTAAAAATGGGACTATATGGAAGGGGTTACTTAGGTACCTAGGAATGCATCAGATCTTAATCTTGTGAGGTAGTGAATAACTTCAGCTTCCACTAGAAGTCCTGGGAATGTGTGGTGAAAGCTAGAGAGAGATAACTCAACACCTTCAATGACTGAGCTCAAGATGAATTTGTGTGATTAGTGTCATGTCTTATTGCTTAATTGACTACCTTTAGGTATAATATAGTTGGCTTTATCACAGCAAAATTATTTTGATTTATTTGATGTATTGTATATCATAAGGAGGTATGTGTGAGACTTGCATAGTTGTAATATATTCCAAGGGCACAGATAATGCATTTTATCATAAGCAGTTCTAAATTATTCTGACTAGATTAGACTAGATTATCCTGAATTTATCTGTTTTTATTTTTTATGAATTTTATTTTTGATTGTATTTTTCCTCACATTGCCTGATCTACATGTAGGAGTTGAATACTGCTCTGGCATAAATAACTATATTGTAAATATTCCAGAAATTTAGTTGGAACAGAACAGTTGGAAATATTGACTATAAGTGCAGTTCATAACAAATCATATCATGTTAATTTATTATAGGCAATTGACTTGTTAATTTTTCTCTTTGGCTCATAAACCTCAAAGTCTATTTGCGAGAAGTCAAATGAGGGACCATGCTCTCTAAATAAGTGTGGGGCTTTTCCACAAGAAATGAAAAATGTGTCTAGTGAATATGATTTTTTTTTCCTTGTTTGTTTCTTAAATCTTCTAGAGTTGTTGGAAGTATAAGACAGTTCATTTAAAAGAAAAAAATAAATAATAAAAATATAATAAATAAATAAATAAATAAAACAGTCTAGAAACTAAAGAATTTTTTCACAAAGTTGAATTGTGCAAGTTGATAAGTGCAAGACATCTTCATAGGGACATCAATAACAACATTTGGCTTATCCAGCAAAAGGTTGGTAACTTTATTCAGACAGCTTGAATACTTTGAAGAAATAAACATTCAAACTTATTCAAGCATATCTTCATTGATGATCTGGACGAGGGCATCGAGTGCACCCTCAGTAAGTTCGCAGACGACACCAAGTTAGGTGCATGTGTCGATCTGCTTGAGGGTAGAAAAGCTCTGCAGGAGGATCTGGATAGGCTGCACCGATGGGCTGAGGTCAACTGCATGAAGTTCAACAAGGCCAAGTGCTGGGTCCTGCACCTGGGGTGCAATAACCCCAAGCAGAGCTACAGGCTGGGAGAGGAATGGTTGGAAAGCTGCCAGGCAGAGAAGGACCTGGGAGTGATGGTCAGCTGAATATGAGCCAGCAGTGTGCTCAGGTGGCCAAGAAGGCCAACGGCATCCTGGCTTGTATCAGAAACAGTGTGGCCAGCATTGTCATATTTTTCACTGTTTTTTATTCTAGTGCAGTCATTTATATTTCACGTCTATGTGAAGAAGAGGAGAACTAGGCTACTAGCATCTTAGTTCTCACTTCCGGGACTCATTCTTGTACATTTAAAGCATGGTAACAAAGTCCACTACCTTTCTTCCACCTGGACTCTTGTATGAATTTGAGCTGACCAGCGGACATAGGCAAGGCTTAGCCGATGGAATTGTAGATGTTGAAGGAGCTTTCTGGAGATATACTAAGATCTGAGAAATATTTCCATCTGAATATATTTTCTGTACTAGCAAGAACTACTACGGGCTATACTTGACTTCACCTTAAATAAAGGGCAGACTAGCTCATATACTTGATATGTCCATGTCTTGACATATTATGTTTAGAGCCCCATCTGTACCTAACAGAGTTGTTTGCTATATAATCATTTTGGCAATTTATGAGGTCTACTTAGGAATAAAGCTCCCTGCAGTTAATTCAAATATACCCAGAGAATAGCATCATACACAATGTTTTTATATTTACTATGAGCCTGTATTTTAACAGCCTGTTAATACATTATTGTCCTTGAATCGGCATAAAGTATGGACCGAAACTACAGGGTTTTTTTTAGCTTTTTTTTTTCCTTTTTTTTTTTTTTTTTTTTTTTCTCCAAAATTAATATTGCAGAATTCATCAGGAAATTCTGTCTTCTTTGTGTTTTTGAAATTGAGCTTCTGTATGGCAATATACTGAATTTTCTCCCAGTGACTTCAGGAAGACTTGGAGGACAATGAAAGAATCTTGAGGTTCAATAATTTTCATTACTATTGATGACAAAACTAACATAAAAAATATAAAATTATAAATAATAATACAAACAATCTGATGAGATGGGGTATCTAAAAAGAAAACAACAATGGTTTTTCTGATTTGTTTTTTAAACTCAGAAGAGGGAAAAACAAAAGAGAACAAAACAAACACTAAATGCAGTCCATAATTGTAGTTTCACTGATTGACATATACTTGTCAATCACCTTATGTTGATTATGTTATGTCACCTTAGCCTATAGTGTGAAAACACATGACTGGCACTGAATGCTAATAGTTTCTGGATGTGAAGAATAGCTCTAATAAAGTGAAACACTGAGAAGAATATATAATCCATAAACCGTCTAAGTCTCAATAAAACTGTACTGACATATCAAGTCCTGAAACTTGGCTTTGAGATTAACCCTGCTGATATGTCAAAACCTGAAATTGGGCTTAAATGATCCATTTGCTTTTAGCTACGCCTCTTGAAGTAACAACTTTACTAACAGTCTCAACCCAGTCATTAGCCAGTCTGAAACAATTACTATACCTATTTTAAATTCTGCTTGTTACTTTTTCTTTCAATAAAAATGAAAAGAAAGAAAGAAAGAAAGAAAGAAAGAAAGAAAGAAAGAAAGAAAGAAAGAAAGAAAGAAAGAAAGAAAGAAAGAAAGAAAGAAAGAAAGAAAGAAAGAAAGAAAGAAAGAAAGAAAGAAAGAAAGAAAGAAAGAAAGAAAGAAAGAAAGAAAGAAAGAAAGCTGGGAGATTTTCTATTAAGAAAGGTGGGAATGGTGATCGCCTTTAAGACAACTTAGGAAATACTTTTCATTTTGCTTGAAACAGCTCTATAATTTCAGTCATTTTCTCTAAAGACATATCAGCAAACTTCTGGAAGGAAGATGACAAGCATCTTCAAATGCCAAAAAAATCTGAGGATAATAGCTAGAAGGATAATAGCTAGATATAAACTATAAAAATAAATCATACCATAAAAACAAACAAACAAAAACATACAAGCCCAGATTGAGCACTCTGCTACACTGCAGTAGATTTAAGGATACTTTTGTATTTCTAGGGAGATTATAATAAAATCTATCAAGCAGTCTTGGTCAAAATATTAATTGCTTGATCTACAATATTAAGAATGCATACAACATTGGCAGCCCTTCTAGTATATGCTGAGCTGGTCACCCATATTGATGGAGCTGGGAGGCCTTTAAAGATAAACCAGAATTCACTCTTATCTCCCTTTTCCCCCAGACAATTGTCTCTGCATTCCAACAAGGTGTTCAACAAGAAAAAGTCAGGTAAACAGATTCAATTTTTTTTTCCCCTCATATTTTCTTGTTCCAGGAAGATTACAGTTTACTGGCATTTTTGAGGTAAAAATTTGTGCTTTCTTGTTCACATTTAAATCTCTGCAACTAGAATTGTGAGGAAACATTAAAATAAAAATATTTCTAGGAAAAAATAAAAAAAGGAGATAACTATTTTATCAAAGATTTGAGAACCAGGAGTTATTATAATAACATAAAAAAACACTATCTTTTATGTATTCTCTAAAGCATATTAAGCATATCTACTTTACCAGACATAGGAGGTCCCAGTTAACATAAAATTATTTGTCATAAAGAAAGCTCTACAAACACCAGAGACCTGGGACAGTTCCGCTGCACTGCATGTGGAAAGCTCACACTAGAATGTCTAAATCTTGAAAACCCATGGTAGCTCTCTCATGAATTCCTTTTTGGGAACCATGAAACGGGACAAGGCAATCCACCAAAAAATATCACTAAAGATGAATTGGTGCTATGTTCTATTAAGGCATGGAACAGGCAGATAGATTACTGAATCTTCTTATTTTATTTGTTTGGTTTTGTTTTGTTTCTTCTTCAATTTATACTTTGTTTGTAATTTATTTTTTTTATTGTTACCTGAAATCTTCAGTCAAAGATGTGAAGAAACATTGCAATCTTATAACTTTCACACTGCTTGTTAATTCTGTTTTTAATAAATAACAGAATAAATTATGTTATTTCAAAACACTTGGAGTCCATATACACAAACCAGACTACTCAAACTTAATGTAGTAGGATATATGAGAGAAAAAAAATGTTTTTGACTCACAGTACAGCAGGAACATTTTTGTCTATTTTTAAATATTATAATGTCTTAACCCACTATCATAATAGTGTGCTAATTCAGAAATAAAACATTTATGTCAAAGGAATTTAGTCCCTCAAGACGTTCAGGCTGATGGCCTCTAGGGAGACTCTGTCCCTTGTCCAGACCAACAGGCAATATTTTTAAGCCAAAGTCAACAGGGGTGGGATGCATGAAATAGCAATAACCTTATTTTTTTTTCCTTTATTTTCTTCTCTATTTTATTCCAAACTTTAAGTAGAAATAAAACAGGACAGGATAGTGAGAAGCTGTAAGCAGTAAGACATTTCATATATATCAATGATCACACACACACACACAAAGACAAATAAAACAAATACTTCCATATAATTCTAACTGCAAGTGGAAATCTTGAGGTCTGAACCATGACATGATAATGTTACACCAATGTACACTTCATAGTGTACAGTGTAATGTTACATTTCATAGAAATAATGCACTGTGTGAAAAAGATCACATAGTGGAGCCCTGTAAAAAAAGATCTATGCACAATTATAGACTGAGGAATGAAGATGTCTTCATGGTATGCAGTGACATCAAAAGGCAATAAACACAGGAAGAAACAATTTGGAAAATTATATCATGCCGTTATATCAAGCAGTAGTAAATCTTTGCTCTGGATACTGTTTTCAGTTTGGGTTGTCTCATTGCAGAAAGTCTGAAAATTATATGAATACAAAAGAACCATACAAGAACAGCAATGAAGAGGTAGTGGGTGAGCCTATTCTTCTATTATTTGGAAGTAGACATTAAGAATTAAAACAGAAAGTAGTGAACAAAAAAATAGAAGATGCAGTGAAAGCATGCTACATATTCTAGTATACTTATTTCTGGTATACTTATTTCTATAGTATAGGCACCAGAAGGTAGTCTGACGTTTAAAAACAGTACTTTTAAAACAGGCATTGTTATTCTTGCAAGAGATAGTTAACCCAAGAAACTCACTTCAGCAAAATATTTATCAGAAATTCCAATGTAAGGCTAAAGTCAGATTAACATTTTGTAAGACTCAACATTGCACAGAACTAAAAGCTATCAATCTTCATGAACTAGGACATCAGCTGGTCACCAGCTGGTGATAGGACAAAAAAAATCTCATCTGTTAAGGGCAAGAAAAATGCCTTAATGTAGCTAAATGTTCAGTTACCCTCTGAAAACCAAGTCTGAAAATAGCGTAGTAAGGTTCTTTGTTCAGTATTTCTTAATGAAGTTCAGCTCAGTCCTGTACTGCATAAACTTTATAATCTGCAGTCTCTATCAGTTCAGCTGAGATCTTTATGATAAACTGCATTCTCTTGGGATATGCAGTTTGGCATCTTCAGTGGATAATGGCATTTCTAGCAAAAGGAATATATTGAGAACTGTAGATAACTTATGTTGTATGGGTAAATCCAGCTCTCAAAATTACATGCAGAGGCACGGATCATCAGATTAGCAAGACTGGCCAGGATGATGTCTTTCTTGGACCAAGAAAATCAACTGCTTCATACCCTGAGACTCAGCTTCATTATGCAATGAAGAGAAGAAAAGCCATTGTCACTTTTCTGTACAAATTTTTCCTTGAGCTTTCTTTCTTTTCCAGCTTCTAGAAGGGGTAAATTACGTGTTTTATGGCCATATGAAGGTTTTGATGTGTGGCCCACAGAAAAGAAAGATTTACAAACTCTGATCATTATCCATGCTAATATTAAGTTACAAGTGACAATTATAAATCAGCACATTTTCTCAAAACTAGAAATAAAAACTAAACAATTACCAAAAGATCTTTAAAGAAAGCAATAGCCTTGAGCTGGCTTCAACCCATAAATTCTTTCCCAGTGATTGGGAACACCTAGTATCTTAATAGTGAGCATATTATAGAGATTAGTAATGAGAACCACATTGGTATTTTGTTTGAAATGTGTATTGCAATTGCTATATTATGCTAAGTGTAACTTAAATTTGTATTATGCTTTCAGAATATTTTGTATTTCTATGTTAGGTCAGAAATTTGTTCGTGACATAAAATACCTTCAAATAAGTAAATTTGATATTAAACATTACACCCTCCAGACATGGAATATCTAACCAAACTTGTTCAGAGAGTATTGGACTGACACCTATTTGTAGAGGTAAGAGGCTTAAAGGCTTCTAAGCACTTTTGACTCTTAGCATGAGTATTATTTATGGTTTCATGCTTGCCACGTTAAAACAAAAACTATTTACCAAATCAAGTGTTTAGTATTGAGAGGTACTGTAAAATATGGAGTTTTTATTATTTAGTTCAGTTTAAATTAAATAAATTTATTCAAAGATTTGCAGGATTTCTTGGTTAAGTGAAAGGCATAATCACACAGTTGTGTTCAAAGATTTAGGGGATAAAAGAGAAATGAAGTATAGATTTAAGCACTCACCTTTCTAATGGACATTGAAAAATACACTCTGCTCCTGAGGGTACCAGGAAAGAATTATAGTTTGAAGCTGCCACACCTCTCTAACTGTAGTGAACTGATATACGCTTCAGTCAAGTAGGGAAGTCAGGCACTGAATTAATATTTCATCAATTCTCATGGTCTGGGAAAAGCAAAATGTTTCTTCCAACCTAGAGAAAATAGTAGAATTCAACCATGAATGAAGAGCAAAGAACTAGTTATTAAGATTTCTGCATACTCAGTCAGGCATCATACATAAGGTAGGTCACAATGAACCAGTTGTACAAAAAATGTTGCACAGTTCAAACTCCAAGCATTTGTTTCACGCATAGCTGAAGCATGAGATATTACTAATATTTCTTGTGTCCTATAGTTTATGTACATGGGAGTACAGTTTAACAAAACTATACCTACCATACTTAGAGTGGTATACAAATGATACAAATTCAGTTACATCAACAAATAATAACCCACAATGAAGTGAAATTTAAGAAAACCTTGATCATTTAACATTTGTGTTCTTTAGGCTGTTATGCCTAACCTTAAACATAGAATATCATTGACTTATTGACACAACAGCTTCTGTCTTGCATCCCGAGCTGTTAAAAATATGACTTCTGCCACACAAAAATTGTTTCATTAAGAAAGCTGACGATGAGATATGCAGATCCCATTCCCTCTTCTCTGATTCAGCTACTTAATCTACACCACATGAGTAAATGAGCAAAAGCTATCACAATCTGAAGAATGATTTGCACAAATTCCTAATGTTTTCAAGGTACAACAAACTGCTGAACAGAACTGAACAAAGTTTTGCTCAAAATCCACTTCACAGTCCCTGAACTTATTTTTTGTTTTCTCCCACTTGCTTTGAGAACAGGCTATCAGCTTTTGGTAGCAAAGAATGGCTGGGAAAACATGTCTTTAGGTAAGGCACAGCTGGAAGAGGCTAAATAACCTTCAGCTGGAGAACCTTTGTTCAGTAAGCAGTGAGTCAGCAGTGTGCCCTGGCAGCTAATAGGACAAAATGCATTTTAGGATGTATTAAACACAGCATAGCCATCTGGTCAAAAGAGGTGATTCTCTATATTTTGTGTCAGTACAGCCTCCCCTTGAATATCATGTGCAGTTCTGGTCTCCACAATATTAATAAACAAACAAATAAATAAATAAATAATTGTTAAGGTCCTTGAAATGTCCAGAGGAGGGCATAAAAGCTGGTACAAGGATTGGGAGGGAAAGGAACCATGCCAGAGGAGTTAAAATACTCCATATTAGCAAACATCATTGATACTACACTTATCCACAGGCTGCTGAGTATCATATACAGTCAAAGACAGGAAAGCAGGTCAATGAATAAGAAGACGTGCAACAAAGTGCATCACATGTTTTCACCAGCATTTGATTGATAATAACTAGTGATGGATTGTTACCTCTAAACAAGAGTTGATATCACATTTGTAAAAGTGAAATGATGATTCTTGGTCAGCTGTGACTACATGATAACCTTTTTTTTTTTTTTTCCTCAGGGGGAGAGATTTAATTTATTATTATTATTATTATTATTATTATTATTATTATTATTATTAATAATAATTATTATTATTATTATTTAGTTTAAAGATTTATTTATTTATAAATTATCTAGATTTGCTAGATTGTCCATGTAGGGACTTCAGCTTATGTTGTTATTCATTCCTTGGCTTCTGGAAATGTTGTTATATTCCTCAGTGTGCATTGTTATGATTAATCTGTGTCTGATACTTAGTACACATGATATTGCATCATTATTATCAATATATCAATAGAGAACACAGAACGTCATCCCTGTGGTTGTCATTTGCATCACAGTTATTTACTTTGAGGCCCTTCTGATTTTCAAAAAGAGAATTTAATTAAAATCTTGCTAGCCTTCAGAGAATAGACATCCTTATTTCTTGAATTTAGCTACAAGGGCAAACTATCTCTGCTGGTACATTTGCTTCTAGCACTTGAAAATTCTGTTTATTCATGCCTGTGGGCTAAACAAATAATAAAGCAAGCACAGAAAAATATCTCCAAACCTAAAAAGACTCAAACCTAGATCAGCTCCCTAGATCACCAATAATACTAGATAGCTAAAAGTATAGACTAATAATTTTGAGTAAATTGCTATCAGTCTTAAAACTGAACATAGCCTAGCATACATTACCTAAAGAATGTGTTTTAAAAGTAGGTTCAATTTTCATTGAAATGCAGCCTCAGTTATACCTGGATGTAAAAGTGCTAGCAAGAGATGTGTAAAGTATAAATTGTACGTTTAGCCTCCATTGAAAGTACTGTTTAATTTGTTTTCCCTACTGATTTGAATCATGCAACTGATTAATGCCAGTAGCATTGCAGGAAATTGGAAATGGAATAGCTTCAGGTGTGTTGTTGCTTCATCACATTACTTAGCTAAGCAATAAATTGAAAACTTTATGGTTAGGAAGAAACCTTGGTTTGGTTTTGGTTAAGAAGAAACCTTGATTTGCCACATGCCTATAACTATGTTCTTGCTATTTAAAATTTGGTTGTATTTGATGCCACTGAAATGGATTCAACTTTCTGAAATTCAGAGACAAATTACCATGACAGATTTCAGAAACACTTTCCATGTTGCTGTTGTGGTTTTACCCTCCTGGGCAGCTGAGCCCCACCACAAGCGCTCTCTCATTCCCCCTCCTCAAGGGAAAAGGTGGTGATCACTCACCAGTTCTTGTCATGGGCAAAACAGATACAGTACTGGGAAATTAATATTGTTTATTGCCTATCGGTAGCAGACTAGAACAGCAAGAAACTAAAAGAAAAGTAAAATCACCTTCCCCCCATCCACTCTCTTCTACCTCCTCCTCCCAAATGGCACAAGGGAATGGGGAATGGGGGCTGCGGTCAGTCCCTATCACTTTGTCTCCACCGCTCTTTCACAGTCACTCTCTGTCTCTGCTCCATATGGGGTCCCTCCTATGGGATGCCGTCCTTCCCAACTGATCCTGTGGGGCTTCACACAGGCAGAAGCTCTACAAGAACTGCTCCAACATAGGTCCATACCATGGGGTCCACCCATCAGGAGCAAACTGCTCCAGCACAGGTTCCGCCAGGGGCAGCAGCTAATCCCAGGCCCCCTGCTCCTGCGTGGGCTCCTCTCCATGGGCTGCAGCTCTGGCCCAGGGTCTTCTCCTGCAGGGACTCTCCGTGGGCCACAGCCTCCTCCAGGCCATATCCACCTGCTGCACTATGGGCTCCTGGAACACCTCCTGCCCCTCTTTCTTCACTGACATTGGTGTCTGCAAGGTTGTTTCTCACTTCTCTCTCTCCCAACTGTCTGAGTCCTGCACCTGGGAAGGAACAACCACATGTATCAGTACAGGCTGGGGGATGACCTGCTGGAGAGGAGCTCTGAGGAGAGGGACATGGGGTCCTGGTGAATGACAGGTTGACCATGAGCCAGCAGTTTGCCCTGGTGGCCAAGAGGGCATGTATTAAAAGGAGCATGGCCAGCAGGTCAAGGGAGGTGATTCTCCCCCTCTACTCTGACCTGGTCAGACCTCACCCGGAGTACAGTGTCCAGTTCTGGGCTCCCCAGTACAAGAAAGACAGGGATCTCCTGGAAAGAGTCCAGTGGAGGACCACAAAGATGATACAGGGCCTGGAGCATGGTCCCTATGAAGAAAGGCTGAGAGACCTGGGTCTGTTCAGCCTGAAGAAGAGAAGACTGAGAGGGGATCTCATCAATGCGTATAAATACCTGAGGTGTGGGAGACAGAGGGATTTGGGCAACCTCTTTTCAGTAATTTTCAGGGACAGGACAAGGGGTAATGGCCACAAGACAGAGCACAGGAGGTTCCACACCAACATGCGAAAGAACTTCTTCATGGTGAGGGTGACGGAGCACTGGAACAGGCTGCCCAGGGAGGCTGTGCAGTCTCCTACTCTGGAGATATTCGAGGCCCGTCTGGACACCTACCTGGGCAGCCTGCTCTAAGGAACTTGCTTTGGCAGGAGGGTTGGACCCAATAATCTCTCAAGGTCCCTTCCAACCCCTTCAATTTTGTGATTCTGTGATTCTGTGAAACTGGTTCCTGGTTTTGTGTTGTTTTGTTTTCAACCTACTAACTTGATTTAAAACAACTGATGTTGAATCAAGGCTCTTTTCTTTATAAAACAGGCCAGTCAATAAGGCAGACTTTTCAAGAATGTAAATCCATATCCATTCCCCTTCTGAATAAATTCAAATCCATATTTGGAGTGTCATAAGGAGAATGGAGTGGAAAATAGTGCAGGACATTCAAACTCCTCTTGACATTTAGGTGCTATACTGAAGAGTACTGTGAATGTGTTGGGCCAAAAGAACAGAATAACAGATTCTTTTAATTCTCTTAATTTTTATTTTATTTTATTTTATTTTATTTTATTTTATTTTAATTTTATTTTATTCTGTTTATTTATTTTTTTTTTTTAATCAATAGTTGATAAAAATGATAAGATTATTCCTCTGACTTGTGTAGTCCCCCTGAGTGAGAAATTTCTTGGCAAATATTTTTATGTCTGTATAGCATTGTAAAAACAGTGTAAGTTGTGTCCACCTTTTCAATATGTAATATAAGGAAACAATTTTAAGTAGAATATACCACAGACCTTAAATACAGTCTCACCATTGAGTACCTTCTTCATGGAATATAAAAGCATTTGACTATAAACTAGGAAGACTAATTTTCACCCAAGACACCAGGAATAATATTGATTATTGTTGTTGCTTCCTTGTTCTGTATATGGGGAAAACAAGGAAGCTTAAGAACTTAAGAACTCTAACACCTGCTGATACTTTTTGATTAGCGATTTTTAGATAGAGTTACCTTAGCAAGCTGACAGAGCCAACAGACAGACCTCTTCTCCTGTAAAAGCTTTAACCTCTAATACTTTAACCTTTTTTTTCTTTCTTTTCTTTTTTTTTTTTATAATATTTTAATTATTATTTTTTATTAAAACTCATTATATTACAAGCTCAATTTCAGATTTCTCATTAGCAGTCACCAAAGGGCACGGAAGCCTACATTTTCTCAAAATCAATAAGAGAGTCTTCAGAGTCTTCAGAGCAAATGTTTTCTCAGAAGCCCTAATCCTGCACCTCTGCCTGTAAAGCAACTGAAATGGAAGAAAGCAGTTACAACTCACAGAAAAATATCTGGTTTGGGGGCTGAACATCAGATACCATCTAGAAAAGCTACTAATTCAGTGCTTTACATTAACTTAAAGGGTACTTCCACAAAAATATTTAGGACATACTGCCACTCAGACCCAGGCCATCACTGGGTTAGAGGAGCACTGCTATGAAAACCAGATTGTTCTTTGACCTCATGTAGAGTTGTTTCATATTCCATCTAATGGGTCATATAGGTCATAAAGTGTACATCTTCAAAAAACTTTATTAAATAGTTTAGACTGCTTAGGCTACCTACAAGCTTTGGTAATGCACTATCTCTGAAGATGCTCAATTTTTTTAATTTTTTTTTGCTTTGCTTCTTTCAGCAAAATTCTCTAAACCATAAAATACATGCTTCAGGGAATGCCTCTTTAAAGCAGCTAAATGTTATCTCCCTCACTCTCTCTCCCTCACATATTCCCAACTAGGCATTCCTGTATTCATGTTTTCTAATCAAAGTATGTACATATATACAATAAAAAGTTCAGTGATTAGAACGTCTTCCATGTCCAATGGGCAAAATAAGTTTGTTTTTTTTTGTTTTGTTTTGTTTTGTTTGTTTGTTTTTTTCCCCAGAAGAGTGTTTCAAATAAAAGGTAGCTACTGTAGCTACTCTGTGGCAGTCCATTTATCATATCTGTCTTTTCCAAATACTTTCCAAGTATTCATCAGGGAAAAAGCAGTGTATGGCAAGTTGGTAGATCATTCATGTAGAATATATGAAACTTGCCTTATTATGGTTTCTTCCTTATATTGCATTATTCTGCTATGCATGATTAGACAACAGTTTAGCCATTTTCTTTTCATGTAAGAAATACAATATGCTTTCTGACAAATTCAACACCTTTCTGACAACAAAGGCAAGTGCAGGGTCCTGCACATAGGGAAGAATAATCCCAAGCACCAGTACAGGTTGAGGGCTAACCTGCTGGATAGCAGATTGGCAGAGAGGCACCTGGGGTCCTGGAGAATGACAGCAGGCAGATCATGAATCAGCCATGTGCCCTTGTGGCCAAGAAGGCCAGTGGTACCCTGGGTGCATTTGGAAGAGTGTTGCCAGCAGGTCAAGGGAGGTGATCCTGCCCCTCTACTCAGCCCTGCTGAGGTCACACCTGGAGCATTGTGTCCAGTTCTGGGCTCCTCGGTACAAGTAGGACACAGAGCTACTCGAGGGACTCCACAGAAGGGCTACGAAGATCATTAGAGGACTGGAGCACCTGTTGTACAAGGACAGGCTGAGAGAACTGGTCCTGTTTAGCCAGGAAAAGAGAAGACTGATGGGAGATCTCATCAATGTGTATAAATATCTGAGGGGAGGGTGTCAAGAGGATGGAGCCAGACTCTTTTCAGTTGTCCTAAACAACACAATGAGAACCAATGGGCACAAACTGGAGCACAGGAAGTTCTATATCAATGAGAAGGCACTTTACTGGAAGGGTGACAGAGTTGGGAAGGTGACAGTGCTCTCTGGGAACAGGTTGCCCAGAGAGATTTTAGAGTCTCCTGCTCTAGAGATGTTCAAAACCCGCCTGGATGCCACCCCGTGTGATGTGCTCTAGGTGACTGCTTGGCAGAGAGGTTGGACTAGATGATCTTCAGAGGTCCCTTCCAACCTTGGCCATTCTGTGACTCTGTGAAATTAAGCAAATAAAAAAAGTGTTTTCTATTCGTTCATCAAACCAATGTTAAACCACAACCACAACTGATTTTTTTTAAGGAGACTGAGATATTTTCTACTTTCTCACTGCTTTCTGTGCTGAATATAAACATATATTTATATATATTTGTCTAAGTGATACAATATATCATTACTGAGAATTAGACATTATCTTTTGTTAGATATGCAGCACAGTCCCACACTGTTAACGACAGTAATTATATGATGGCATATTTTTTTCTATGTTTCTCCATAGTTCTGTATGTATGTATATATGTATGTATCTAGAGAATAAATACTAAAGAATGAAAATAAGTCCAAAGGAAATTGGTGTCAAAATATGCTTATCTATTTGGGATTTATTTTTTTTATTTTTTATTTTTTATTTTGTAAATTATGACTGACTTGCATTAATTGCTAAAGTGTAATGACTTAAATCATTACAAAAATATTCATTTAATTCCCTCTGCTGAACTGCAGACCTTTCATAACACTGACCTAAGTTCCGATAAAAGAATAAAACAAATAACAGTTGATATGCACAGTAGTATGCTATAATAATCCAATTATTTCCCATAGTGCAGAAATGGCATGCAATTTCCACACCTGTGACTCCAGAGAGATGTTATTTGCACAGTTTGGATCTGAATATATAGTCAAATTTTGCTATGGTGCCTTGGGTTAGATTTATGTTAAATTTATCTCTTTATAAACTCCATGGTCACATATTATTTTCCGGTGTGCTGGTTACATATACTGCTCTCTTGCTTTGCAGGAAATCTGTCTTGATGATCAACTTCCATACCCTTGTATTTAGTAGCCATGCCATAAAGGCAACACCTGCAGTGAGAAGCTCTAGCTTCTCAGTGGGGAGAATGAGAAAGGTGTTTTCCTCATGACGTTTCATCTGTCTTTCATGATACATCTCTGTCAAAAACCTTAGCCTTCAGTTATACAGCAAGAAGACTAGTGGCCAACTTCTGCGAGGTAGGATTTCAGAATGTCTTTGTCACCAGATGTTAATAGATTTGCAACACAGAAAGGTATTTGATGTATATATCAGGAGGATATATAAGTCCTAATAAACATTTATTTATTTATTTATTTTAATGAAAAAAATGTCAGTCTATCCTGATGCTTAGGGCCACGTAAGTACTGACAAATTGTGGTATAAAGGATTTATTTAGCCTTTAAAACCTAGATTTATTATTATTATTATTAAATCTAGCAGTTGATTCAATTTTATGTGTTTTACATTTAGATTTACAACTACCTCAGAATTCTTGACTAAACCCAAAATGTTGTTGACTTCATTTGTGCAAAGCAGAGTCAGAATCATCCTTCTATTTCTGTATTTATCTATAACAGATTCTCCTGAATCCATGTACAAAGATGTAGGTTGTTTGTGAAGTAATGATTCTATGTTCTCTCTCCTTTTCTTTCTTTCTTTCTTTCTTTCTTTCTTTCTTTCTTTCTTTCTTTCTTTCTTTCTTTCTTTCTTTCTTTCTTTCTTTCTTTCTTTCTTTCTTTCTTTCTTTCTTTCTTTCTTTCTTTCTTTCTTTCCTTCCTTCCTTCCTTCCTTCCTTCCTTCCTTCCTTCCTTCCTTCCTTCCTTCCTTCCTTCCTTCCTTCCTTCCTTCCTTCCTTCCTTCCTTCCTTCCTTCCTTCCTTCCTTCCCTCTTTATCTTTTTACCTCCTTCTCTCTTTCTTTCTTTCTCTCTCTCTCTTTTCTCTTTCTTTATCTCTCTTTCTTTATCTCTCTTTCTTTATCTCTCTTTATCTCTCTTTTTTCTTTTCTTTTTTCTTTTCTTTTCTTTTCTTTTCTTTTCTTTTCTTTTCTTTTCTTTTCTTTTCTTTTCTTTTCTTTTCTTTTCTTTTCTTTTCTTTTCTTTTCTTTTCTTTTCTTTTCTTTTCTCTTCTCTTCTCTTCTCTTCTCTTCTCTTCTCTTCTCTTCTCTTCTCTTCTCTTCTCTTTTAATTGTTTCATTAAATATGTAATTTAAACAAAGTTTTCAGAATTTACTGAATTAATGATTTATTGTGTGCTTTTGGCAAATGTGGAAATTTCATCTCTCTGTAGCACATAAAATTACAAGACATCCGCTTCAAAAAGTCACTTTCTTGTGACTTTGAGTTGGTGACACATAGGAATTACAATGCACACTTTATGAAACACACTATTATATAACTAACTGTAGCCCAGCAAGGTACTATATGTATCCATACAACATCACCAAACTATTGAAATTCCAGGGACTTTAAGAAATTCATCAAATAAAAATGTTCATGATAAAGAGAATTCCGTAAATTAAAAACCAAACAAACCCAACTCTAGAAAGAAAACCAGAGTTTCTTAGTATATATGTTTGAAATCCAACTTAGTTCATAACCATGATTTATTTTTTTCTCTGAAACTAAATTGACTGAACAAAGAATCAATCCATTAGAAGAAAAACAACAACAACAACAAAACTTTCTTACTATTATGTTCCATTTTATTGGTGTAAAATACTTAACTAAAACATAGCCTAATGGAAACGGTCTTAGATAACCAGTTATATTTTGGATTAGGAAGTGATCAAATGCAGTGAAGAGTTTGACTTGAAAGGTCACAGGAACACAAAATGCCTAGTAGAATTTGTTACCCTCTGCCATATTCTCAGGGCAGCACCTAGCAGCCTTAACCACCTCTGTCTCAGGTCCACTTTCCTCTTTGCTAGGCTTCAAATTTTTATTAACACATCCTCCACTACACAGCTTTACAAAGAGATGCTCTTTTTGCCCAGGTCACATATTTTTCTGACCCAAAGCCAAAAGTGACAAATCATAGCATTTGAATTTAACAGTTAAACAGTCTTTTGAGTACACACCACACACTTTTGTGACAGGAACAGAGACCCTTTTTCAATGCAGAGACAACAGGGAGATTTCAGCATTAGCTGTTTGGAAAACTGTATGACTGTGGAGATATAAGTATTATTGGTAGGCTTTTTTTTTTTTTTTTTTTTTTTTTAGTATATATATATATATCCTTACTGTTCCTAAATGTGTCTTCATGTCATCACTTGCTTTCTGATATTATGCTTCTATATCAAATCATTGGAAGCTTGAAGCTGTACCCTGAGGTATTTAACTTATTCATTCTGTGTTATATAAATGCTTTAAAGTGTTGTCTAGGTGTTCTTAGTGCTGTTATCTATTTAAAGTAAATAAATAAATAAATCATAACATGATACATGAACATTCAATACATGAACAGAAAGTCACACAATTTGAAAATGTGTCTCCCCTCCCCCCGGTAACCTAATTTTATGTGCATATGGGAAAATGACATGAGCAAGGTGTCCTCATTGTCTATAGATTTGGCCTAATTCACTACAGGTGATTACAAAAGTCCCCACAGAAAATTACTGCCATCAATCCCTTCTCACTCTTACTAATTCTCATCTCAATTGTGTTAGAACAGCAAAGTATGAGAGGTGGTTTTCAGAGGAAATGCTATGTACCGACCATAACTCTCCCACTATCCTGTCCCACTTGGAGGAGTGGATAGAGCAGTCTGCAATGAAGGAGTGAGGTTGAGGCTTTGAGGAGGAGATATTTTTATTTTTGTTTCCAACTTCTGGATCTATTTTAATTAGCAATAAATTATTTCTCCCCAAGTAAAGTCTTTGTTATCTACAGCAGTAATTGTTATAAATTCTCTCTCTCTCTATCTGGACCAATGAGGTTTCTCATCCTATTTTCTTCCCCTGTCCTGCTGAGGAGGCAGAGTGAGATAGTGGTTGTTTGGACATTTGACTGTTAACTCAGGCTAATATACCAGGAACATATATACATATATGATATATATGTATATGGTATAAAGATATATATACATAGTATGTGTACATATATATAATTCACAAATGTAAAACCTCAAAAGGCTTTGAGATTAATTTGGAAACATTTTAGGTATCGTCAGATTGAAAAAAACCTCCATATTATTTAAGCAATTATAAGAAATATTTAAAGCTTATCCTGTCAAAACTCATGCATCTCTGATCTCTCTTGTAGCAACTTGTCCCACAGAAAGTTAGAATTCCACAGGCTTTGTGCTTTGTGTATAGCCTAGTGAATTTCCTCTATCAGAATCAAGTAGGTAAAATCCTACTGGAAAGTGACAGTCTGCTCTCCAGATGATATTGCAGAGTCTGCTGCATGGAAGCTTCAATACCTCTTGTGTCTCAACTTCTGCTGCCACCCTTCTGTTTGGCTTCTGCTGTAAGTGGTATTTTTCAAATGTTTGTCTGCTATTTAGTTTCTTGCCCAATATGCAGGATTTTTTCTTCTCATCTGAGCTCATTCAGTTAAGTTCCTCTTCTGTCATGCACTGCACAGAATCACACCGTAAAAGGAAAAAAAAATATATATATATTTAAAAGCCTGTTTTAGCTCAGCAAATAAAAAATTTCCAAATTTCAAAATGTATCATTATTGTAAGATCACTACTGCTTAGGAATTAAGACTATCTGGAGGAATTGTTATTTATCTATTTGTTTATTTATTTATTTATTGATCTCATTAAAATGTCATTATGTGTTTTATTTTTAATCTTAACTCTGAATTCCATGAGCAAAAATGTTTTGTTTTGGTTAAGGGATAATTACATTTCTTAAATTCTTTTCCTTAAACTATAGGTGTTGCCTTCTTAACAAAAGTCTTTGTTTTGGGTAAGTATACTGGGAAATACATAGATTATTTACATATGTACATTTACATGTACATATGTAAATAAAATATAAATTTTTACTTAGTAGTAGTACTCATCTATCAAATTGAAATTGTCAATTAAAGTTTCTTAAATCTTCCTTTAAGTCTATCAAAAGTGATTTTTGTCACATTAGCAGGTAGATTGTTTTGGATTATTAATTAAAATCTGATGAATTTAGCACTATATATAGCACATACATTGAATCACAGAGTCATAGAATCATAGAATGGTTTGGATTGGAAGGGACCTAAAAGATATCTAATTCCAACCCCCCTGCCATGGACAGGGACACCTTCCACTAGATCAGTTTTCTCAAAGCCCCATCCAACCAGGACTTAAACGCTTCCAGGGGTGGGGCATCCACAGCTTCACTGGGAAACCTGTGCCATCACCCTCACAGTAAAGAATTTATTCCTTATACCTAATCCAAACCTACCCTCTTTCAGTTTGAAGTCATTCCCCCTTGTCCTATCCCTATACTCCCTGACAGAGTCCTTCCCCAGCTTTCCTGTAGGCCTCCTTTAGGTCCTGGAAAGGTCTCCTCAGAGTGTTTTCTTCTCCAGGCTGAACAACCCCAATGCCTTTAGTCTTGTCTTCATAGGAGAAGTGCTCCAGCCCCTTCTCTGTGGCCCTCCTCTGGACTTGTTCTAATACTTCCATGTCGTTCTTGTGCTGAGAATGGGGTTCTCCAAGTGGGGTTCCATGAGAGCAAAGAAGAGGGGGAGAATCACCTCCCTCACTCTGCTGGCCATGCTTCTTTTGATGCAGCCCAGTATACAGTTGACTTTCTGGGCTGCAAGTGCACATTGCCAGCTCATGGTGAGCTTCTTGTCAGCCAACACCTCCAGGTCCTTATCCTCAGAGCTACTCTCAATCCATTGTCCACCCAGCTTGTATTTGTGCTTGGGAGTGCCCCGGCCCAGATGTAGGACCTTGCACTTGGCCTTGTTGAACTTCATGACATTTGCACAGGCCTATCTCTCAAGCCTGTCCAGGTCCCTCTGGATGGCATCCCTTCCCTCTAGCAGGTCAACAACACCATACCGCTTGGTGTCATTGGCAAACTTGCTGAGGGCGCACTTAGTCTCACTGTCCATGTCACAGACAAAGATGTTAAACAGTGCTGGTCGCAATACTGACCCCGTACATATAAGTGTGTGTGTGTCTATGTATATACAGGCACATACACATATATACCACAGAAAATTATTATAAACCACTCATAATATGTTTATAGCAGCAACTCTGGTGAGATAGGGACACTAAGATCTCCAAGAAGCCTCTAAGAATCTACTATATAAACATAACTTGTTATTCATCAAAGAGGTAATTTTCTCTTCTGTGCGAGAACTACCCACATGCCTCATGATGACACTTGAGACCATTACTGGTAAAATTGTAGAGGCTTCTGTTTGTTTGTTTTTCCTGATGGTGGAATACATGTACATGTATACAGAAATATATATTGTCACTTACGATGCAAATACCTTTGAAAGTAATTGAGATGTATCTTTTTAAACTCTTAAAGTATACCTCCATATCATAATCCAGTTCTCTACAGAGATATAAATGTTTGGGCATCAGAAACACTGACACAATTGCATATTTATGAAAATACCACCAGACATGAAAACATGCAGAAATGGTATCTTGAGTACCCGTTGTCATTAAGTTGTTGTTCATTCTCACCATTTCCAGAAAGCTAACAAAGTATACATGTATGCTAGTGTGATAATCAAAATGAAACTTGGAAAAAACAAACAAACAAAAAAAAATTATTCAAGGGAAAAAAAAAAAAATCCCTTGATTTTGTACAGGAAATGACATTCTCATATGTTTTCCATCTTAAATCATTTCTGCTGTGTTAAGTAAGCAGCTATTATGTCTTATTCCAATGGTGGCTAAGTATCAGATGAAGGGTTTCTTCTGCATGTGATACATGCAAGTTCTCTGTTTACATTGTGGGCATCATCAAACTCCATCTCTTTATATCCCATAAGGATCACCAATTTCAACTCCTGGGTCCCCAAAGGACCCCTCCCCTCCACCCTCCCCCCATAAATAAATAAGCAAATAAATAAATCAATCAAATAATATCTGAGAGCATTGTCCAAATGCTTTTTGAACTGTGGCAGGTGACTGTGAACTGTGCTGTGACCACTTCCTTTGGGAAAAATTATGCACTAGAAGTGCCTGTGTCTTTCCACTGGCTCTCTCTCACTCCCCCTTCTTTCTCCCCCCTCTCCCCCCTCCCCAAACCATAAACAAAGTTTAGTTGTAAAGGACCTACTTTGCACTAGCTCAAATTTAGAAGTGTACATTGCAGGTACATAAAACTTAGCTGATACAAATTTCATTCATAGTGCCTGTTGCCAGGATAACATACAGAATCATGTTTGAAAGACACATCAATTTTTATGCAGCAAAAAGCAGGACAGCAAACTTACAAATGGATTCCTAAATATATTGAACCTTTTGGAAGCTTGCTACTTATAATTTGAATGACTCATTGGGATTCTGATGTGATGTAAATATATCTAGAAAAATGCAAATGTCACAACCACCTTCAAGAAGAGCACGGCAGAGTGTTTAGGAGATCTTCTGGCAAGGCAGTCTGTGGAAAGATTAAAGAATTAATGGTTTCCCTCTGGAAGCCATTTAAAAGCATACAAAGGGCAAGAAAATTGCAGGGCAAAAGTGGGATGGGTTTGCCTAGAGCAAATTGTGTCTTATTAACCTGATTGTCTTCTTTGTTGAGAGGACAGGCTCAGCACATGAGGGGCGAACAGTACACGCATTATACTTTTACTTTAGTAAAATCTTCAACATGATCTCCCATAATATTCTTACAACCAGATTGATGAGATATGGACAGCCTAAGAGGACCATACAGTGAACCATCAGATTCAAGGATTGTGATCAGTGATATAAATCTGGCTGGTTACTTGTGTTATGGCCAATATGTTTACCAGCAATACCAGGTTAGAGTGAGCGTGAGCAGACAGTACCCTGGAGGACAGAGCTGTTGTTGACAAGAGAGGCTTTAACAAGCTGGAGAAGGGGTCAGACTGGAACCTCAGGAAGTCCAGCAAAGACAAATGTAAAGTCCTTCACCTGTGATTTAATAACCCTAGGCAAATGTGCACACTGGACACCAGAAGTATTGAAAACAGCTTTGCAGAAATGGATCTAGGGTCCAAGGTGCACATTAAATTGATTATGAGTCATCACTCAGAAATGAAGAAATGCACACTGGCCTGTATTAACAAGGACATAGACAAGGTCCAGGGAAGTGATTATTCCCCCTCTTGCACCTGTCATAGTGTAATGTGGGTGGTTTTGCTTCCGAGTACAAGACACTGAGATAATGGAGTAAGTCCAGTGAGCCACCAAGAAGATTGTGGACAGCAGATCATGGAAGGTGATTGTCCCCCTCTACTTTACCCTTGTGAAGCATCACTTGGAATACTGCATCCAGGTCTGGGGCTCAGAGCACAAGAATCATTGAATCATAGAATGGCTTGGGTAGGGAGGAATCATCTTGTTCCAACCCCCCACCATAGGCAGGTGTGCCACCCACCAGATCAGATGTGAATGTGTTAGAGTGGTTCCTGAGTAGCGATATGATCACAGGGTTGGAACACCTCTCCTTTGGAGAAAAGTTGAGAGACCTAGGGATGTTCAGCCTAAAGAAGAGAAAGTTCCAGGGTGACCTTACTGCAGCTTTTCAATATTTTAAAAGGTCTTAGAAAAAAGATGGAGAGTAACTTTTTGGTCAGGCAGGCAATAACAGGACAAAACGGAATGGTTTTAAACTAAAAGAGGGGAGATTTAGGTTAGAGGTTAGGAGGAAATTCTTCGCTCAGAGGGTGGTGAGGCACTGGCACAATTTGCCCAGGGAAGTGGTGCATGCCCCATCCTTGGAGGTGTTCAAGACCAGGTTGTATGAGGCCCTGAGCAACTTGGTCTAGTGGATGGTATCCCTGCCCGTGGCAGGGTGCCTGGAACTAGATGATCTTTAAGGTCCCTTCCAAGGCAAGCCTTCCTATAATTCTATGATTCTAGATGTACTGTAGTATGTGACATACACTAAGAAGCAGAGAGAATTGGGTTTGTTCAGCCTAAAGAAACGAAAATTGAGAGGAGACACACTTTCTGTTTTCACCTGTTTCATGGGAGGATGTAGATGAGATACAGCTAAACTTCTGATGGGTATGTAGCAATGCACATTGAGAGGAGGCAATGGAGAGAAACTGGAACAGAGATACTCTGACCAGACACAGGAAACTTTTTTCTTTGTGACATTGGTTAATCTCTAAATCAGGTTGCTCAGAGAGGTGGTAGAATTTCCTTCCTTGGAGATATACAAACTCTATTAGATACAGCCCTAAGCACTCTGCTGTATTTGACCCAGTCTCAGTTGGAGATTGGAGTAGATAGCCATAAGATGTACTTTCTAAATCAAGCCTGAGTGGATAATTCTTTATGGATCTATTCACCTGAACACTTTAAAAAAAAAACAAAAAAAACAAAACATACAGGAAGTTATTAAACTACTGGTGAATTTTTGGGAAAAATAGATAACCATCTACTTAAATAGAATATTGCATATATGCTATAATAAAAAAGACTCAGTTCTTGTATTCTGGGTAGTAATGTATGTAGATAGCAAGTGTACTAGAGACTGCTGTTCACAGAGGCACAGTGAAAACTTTAAATGTTCACACAAAGCTGGCAACAAATGTACAGAAACTTGTGTTGATTGTTGGAGTTTTGGAAGTTTCAGTGTCTAATAACACTTTTAAAAGTATATCTAGGGAGTGCTGAGGGAGTGTTATAAATGTGGGTAATTGCTTATTGATTTCAAAAGTGTTAATTTTAGTTTCAGTGTAGATTCAGTTTTCCAGTTATACCTTGTTGATATGAATAGCATCAAGTGTCCAAGCTGGTAAGTAATTGAGGCTCTGGGAGTTTGACTGTTCTTATGCTAATTAAAATCTAATCATCATCGTGAGAACAAACACCTACTGAGACTTTTTGACTGTAACTCCTAGAGGATCTTCTCAAAGTTTGCATGCACACACATTCTTTGTCAAGTGTGAAGACTACTTAAAATGCTGAACACATTATAGCTGAAATATCACTGTTTCTTCCAGGCTTAGATACAAGAATGGTCTCGCTATTAGTTCACTGATTAAACCTGTGTAACCTCTTTAGTTTTCTCATGGACTGAGGACTCCTTGTCCTCATGTCCTCTTGTACTTATATACTACAGTATATATTTAAGCACACATTTAAATATATATTGTTTAGAAACTGAAAATATGCCTTGAGAAAAGTGCTTTTGGATACAATAAGACTGTAAACACTGACTCTAAAGTTGGACTGCCTGAAATATACCATGAATTCTGTCCAGTGACTTTAGAACATTCAGCTCATCCAGGCATGTAAAAAAGAAAAGTGGTAGTGGGGATAATGGGACTAAAAGCACATCAGGAAAAACTCAATGAAATACGACAACCTCAGTTCAGGTAAATTAGAATATTATTGTATGTTTTATTCCACCAATAAATTTTAAGAGCAAGCAGACTGTGATAGAGATTTTTATTATTTATTTATTTATTTTAATTTTAGGAAAAAAATCAAGAAAGTTTAAACAGTTTCAATAACAATGAAAAAGATTACAAGTTTTGAATTTTAAGCTCTCAAGAGCTACTTTTAGTGCAATCTTCTGAAGTCCTTTTGGAGGGTCATCTTAAAACCACTCCCTCCACTGATTTTCAAAATGCATTTAATTTTCTTCTGCTGTATGTTACCTGAACATGTCATCAGTAGCTGAGAATAGCTAATTATAATCATGGGAGGGGTGATAATTTAAACAGCAAGTTCCCAGTTGCCCTCCAATCATTTCCTAGTACTGAAAGTGTGTGAAAACCATCAAAAGTTAAACCAGAACAGACTCTGTCCCTTTCACCTCCAAATTCAGACTTAAACAGGTCAAAATAATAGAACAAACTTTTCTTAAACAGATGAAACAACAAGAACAAAAATAAGAGTATCTTAGAATAGACAATTATTTTGAAAGGTGATATACTGTTTACACTACCTGATGTATTGTGTTTATGTGTCAAGGTTTTGTTAGCAGAGGGCTGCAGGCGTGGTTTCTGTGAGAAGAATCCAGAACTGGCCCCATGTTAGATAAGAGCCAGTTCCAGCTGGCTCCAAACGGACCTGCCACTGGCCAGAACAGAGCCAATAAGTGATGTTGTTTGCACCTGTGTGAGAAAAGATTTAAGAAAGGGAAAAAAAAAAAATGCTGTGCAGCAGCTGCTGGGAGAGTGAGGAGTGAGAGACAGCCTAGCAGACATCAAGGTCAGTGAAGAATGAGGGGGAGGAGGTGCTCCAGGCCCTGGAGCAGAACTTCCCCTGTAGACCATGGAGGAGCTCCCAGTGGAGCAGGTGGATGTGGCCTGGAGGAGCCTGTGGCTCATGGAGAGCCCCCACAGGAGCAGGCCCTGGGCCAGAGCTGCAGCCCACGGAGAGGAGCCCACGCAGGAGCAGAGGGTCTGGGGGGAGCTGCTGACCCTGGGGGACCCATGCTGCAGCATTTTGCCCCTGACAGATAGATGTACCCTGTGGTATGGAGCCATGTGGGAGCAGTTCTTGAAGAGCTGCTGCCTGTGGGCAGCCCCCGTAGAATCAGTTCAGGAAGGACGGCATCCCGTTGGAGGGCTCCACCTGGAGCAGGAGCAGAGAGTGACTGTGAAGGAGCGATGGGGACAAAGCGTTGGGGACAGACCACAGCCCCCGTTCCCTGTTCCCCTGTGCTGCTCAGGAGGAGGCGGTAGAAGAGGGTGGATGGAGGGAAGGTGTGTTTAGTTTCTTTTATTTGTTTCTTTAGCTTGTTAGTAGTAGGTAATATATTTCTTTAATCTCCCTACACTGAGTCTGTTTTGTCTGTGGTTATAATTATTGTGTGATCTCCCTCTCCTTACCTCAACACTTGAGCCCTTTTTATTGTACTTTCTCTCCCTTTCTCTTTGAGGAGGGGGACTGAGAGAGTGGTTGTGGTGGAGTTCTTCTGCCCACCTGAGTAAAAACAACCACAGCTGATAGCATGGAAGAGGACAAAGTAAGAGTTTGGTTTTTTGCACCTGTTGTTGTTGTTGTTGAGGAAGGGAACGGGACTTATCAGAAACAAAAACAAAAGTTACGTGTATCTTGGGCTTCCATGGAAGAACCTTCAATCTGAACAAAAAGAAAATTGTCAGGTCAAATTTAGGACAGTTAGTTCTCTTGAAGTAGATCAGCTAAGTGGATCAGAGAGGAGTTTCTCCTCTCTGTATGAGTACAAACACAACACATAAAAATTATTACTGGTATTGTTGACTAGGAATGACCAAACCGTGTCAGGCACAAATGGTCTTAAACATGGTATTTCTGCATTGTCTGATTCCAGCTGTCATCATTGGTGTGAAGATAGCTTTGTAAAGACATCTACTTATCATCTTTTCAGCACGAGAAGGAAAGACAAGAGAAAAGTAGTAAATTAAACACTCAGATCCACAAAGCTGAAAAACAGAATAGGAAGAAGACAATATGAAATATGAGCATTTTTAGGTCATTTGGGCCACTGAATGAACTACTCAAGAACAACCTGTAAGAGATTCACCCAGAACACCGTAAGCGTTAGCAAGAAGGGAAAGCAAGATTACCCTAGATTTCATAAGACAGAAAAAAAGAATTTGAAGATGTATAAAACTTTCTGAATGTGTTAGGGGATGTTTAGCAAAGACCACAGGTGGAAAAATGCAGAATTTGAGGTGGATTATACAGGAAGCAGCATGGAATAAGAAGAGGGAAGACAAAATAAGCTGGCCATGTGTAAATGGTAGCTCAGTATAATTATTTGCTTGAACCCTGCATCTCATTGCTGCAGTCTGTCCTTTCCTTCTATTAAACTCTGTTTCCTGTGTAATTTTCTAATTACCTTTAAGCTGGACCAACTGGTGAGCCAGAAAAGAAGGAGTCCAGAACCCAAATGGACTGAAGATTGGAGCTAGAAGCTGATTAAAAGGGGCTGAAGGGACATGGACTGTTGATAATTTTGTAGTGTCTGGTGTAAGTCATGAGAGTGAGGGTGTCTGTGTGGTCCTACTGGTGAACTTCAAACCCGATTAACAAGGGGAACAGTATAGACCTATCTGTGCTGTTCACCTTTATGTGAGTGCTGTCAGTGGTAATGTGGCTGCCAATAAAGTCCATGCTTTCCTGTTTGTGTTTTACCATGTTCCTTTTGTGTTCATGTGTATTTACTTTGGAATATGCACTCAGACCTACTACTGGCCTGGAATTGGGAAGAGCAGTAGCCATATCCATCAAAACTGTGAGGAAAAGTCTTTGGTTCATCTGCCTTTCACAGCTGAGATTTTTAATGTTACAGTTGTTCAGATGGACTCAGAACTGGCAGGATCTTTTTTTTTTTTTTTTTTTTTCTTGCCACCTACACCTCTGTAGCTGACATCACTCATACTGAAGCAAATCTGTGAGCATTTCTGCTGTGTTTTGCTGCAATGCCTTTCAAATTTCCTGGTGCTTTAAGTATTTCTTTTTTAATCTTGCTTCAAAGCACATGGAACATCTCTGAAGCCCTGGAAGCATTCAAATCTGAAGCACTCTGGGGTTTCTGAGTCATACTCTGCAATCTGATGCATTTGAAGCACTTGGAAAGATCTGGGATATTTGTATTAATTATCTTATAACACCAAAGATATACATAGTGATGTACAGCCAAAATTAAAGGCATGATTTTTTTTTTTCTCTCCTCTCCCCCAGAAGCTTTAAATCTGTGTGACTGTTCATATAAAGTGCCATTAAGTGCCAGTGAAAGTCAGAACCACTGGTTTCTCAAGTCCTTTGGGTCAGGTTCTAGTAACAGGTAGAATATTTCCCTCCGAAGGTATTTTGAACTCTCAAATTATATTCATTTCTACTGTGTGTTTAGGATACTTAGGTGAACTAAACTTGTAAATCTTTTAAATTCAAGCACCACTATTGTTGAAGAGATACGACTTCTTAATTCTTTTCACAGGAAAAATAAATACACCAATACTTGCCAGTCTATCCCATGAAAACTTGTCCCATTCAAAAAAGCAGAAAAATTCTGGTTATTGATAGCTGTCCCTGACAATATTGATATCTGAGACTGCTGATGAGCTTATTGCTAGAGGAAAAATCTAATTCAAGATATATTTTTTAAGTGTAACTTTTTTTTTATTATTTTATATGCACATCAGATGTGAACTAACATGTTTCCACAAAACTGAACAAAGCTCCTTCGCAAGACACCTGCTTGTCAGAGAGCAGCTTTTCCTTCAAAATGTATTTTAGTTAAATTGAAAGAAAACAAACACTTAATTCTCACCACATTTTACTCAAAGATATCTAATTTCACAAAGTAATATACACAGTACTATTTCTGTGACTCTAAACTCAACAGCATCCTCTGTCACTATGTGCCAACAGTGTGTGTGTGATAAACATCCTTTCTCTCTTGTGCTATTAATAGGACTATAAGTGGGAAATAATTTACTGAGGCTATCTGTTAGATCAGGGTCTAAAGATAAAAACAGTCCATGTTTGTGGGAGGTAGGGTCTGTCTCTAGAAATTTAATCTATTTATACAGTTTATTTGTGAAATGGAGTTTCCACTCCAGCATCATCTTCCTTCAATCAGTTTTTTTGTTTCTCATTCTTGTTTAGGCATTGTCCATTGTCACTGTTGTTAGTGAAGGATTAAGTTCTCCCTACATGCATATTCATGCAAAAAATATAATCCATGAATTTGCAACTCCTCTCTGAACTCCCCTCAGTTTTTCTGCTAGTGGGAAGCTTTCTCCTTTCTCATCCACTTGTCTAGGCATGAAGTGATTTCCTTTTTTTTTTTTTTTTTTTATTCTTTCTCTGTTTTCTTTTATTTTCTTTTTTTTCTTTTATTTTCTTTTATTTTTTTTTATTTTCTCTAATTATGGGCTCAACTTTTCAAATATCTCAATATACAGTCAAACAAAACAGTAGATGGATAGAAATTCTGGAATTCTGTGTTTGACAGATTTTTTTATTTTTTTTTTTTTCTGGATTCTTTGCAAATACCACTTACCTCAGGGTATTTGAATCTATGCAATGGCAGACTTGAACCAAACTATAACCATTTCCCATTTTTCCCCCTCAAAATCTACTCCTTGCAGTAATATCACTTGGATTATAAAATAACATAAATCATTCAAAATTGACTGTGGACCTGGCGCTTGGGGGTATGGTTTAGTGGGTGACATTGGTAGTAGGGTGATGGTTGGACCAGATGATCTTGAAGGTCTTTTCCAACCTTAGTGATTCTGTGATTATAACGAAAATACAAACAGAGCAAAAGTTCTACCACACTCTTCCCCCCCCCCCCCCCTCCACACACACACACAGTTAGCTTAGCCATCCTAACACAGTAAAACTTATTTTGTTCTTTTTGTGACTGTAAAATCTTACAAGTAGGTAGAAAACAATGCCACTGTATCTGCTACATTAAGTAGCAGTGTGATTAAACAGTAAAGCTGCTTTTTCTCAATTGTGAAATCAGCAGTTCAGGGATTATTTCCCTGGTGGTTAAAACATGCACAGGGACGCGTGTCATTTGGATTCCAATAGATCAATTATAAACTTTTCCAGGTTTATTTAAGGATGAAGGAGGCCTTAGTTAAAAAGACTAGTCATATTTTGGTAACACACTAAAAGCTAAATGTGAAGAAGGGTTATAACCTAGCCTATGTTATTGTGCTGAAAGTAATTGCAGGTGCACATAATTGAGATACATTGTAGGTGCCAAATGTGCCATAAAGCTAAGGAAGCTGGCACTGAAAATACAGCCCAAAGGATTTTGTTCCTATTGCTATTCCCACTGAACACAAAATCTCCCGCTGATCTGAACGAAAACAGGATTTGGTCCTAACCATTGGATATTATGCCTGTGAGTAAGACACCTTTTCTTTTAATGCAAATTGACATGCTTTACTTTGAAAAATTCTTTTCATTTTGGGCACCAGGACTACTTCATGGCCTAAGGTATTCATGGTTCTAAACTATTCCTTGCATTTCTTCTATCTTAACACATTTTGAGTCCTTTCCTTCTCAGACTTCTGCAAAAGTGAGCGTTGTAACACTAAACTTGAAAATATGAACAATTGTATTGCATAGGGCTATGTAGAAGCACAGAAATTGTGGAAAACACTGCAACAAACACACTTTCTTTTTGCTGCTTCACATTTTTGCAGTGTCTGAAGTTGATATATCAAAGGGTAAATGCAGGCCTGTGTAGGTACCTGCCTCCCCTTTGTTTTTGGTATAAGGGAAAGAAAGAAAAAAAAAAAGGAAGAGAAGAAAAGAAAGGGAGAAAGAAAAGAAGGAAGGAAGAAAAAGGAGGGAAGAAAGAAGGAAGGAAGGAAGGAAAGAAAGAGAAAGAGAAAAAAAGAAGGAAAGAAGGAAGGAAAAGGAAGGAGAAAAGGAAGGAGAGGGGAAGAGAGAGAAGAGGAAGAGAAAGAAAGAAGAAAGGAAAAAGAGGGAACAGGGTGTTAGCATTTATTTCCAAAGAAAAATCATTTTGTCAGTTCAATAAATAAAGGCTGGGTATACCAAATAATTTCTCAGTAGTTTTAAACCAATAACGAGAGTAGAAAAGTTTGGAGTTTGGTCTTCCTTTTTTTTTTTTTTTTTCTTTCCTTAAAGGAATAAACACTATCAAATATACATAAGGATATTTTGATACTGTTCAGGTGGAATATCTAAGGAGGAAAAAATTGCAATTATCGACTTCTTTAGTAATTATATTAGTGGCAATTATGGAAATTTGCATCAAACTTGGATTTTTAACAATGGTGAAGTGGGCTAGGTGTTTTCACCTCAATACTTTTATTTTTCATATTGTAGCAGCAGAGAAATCAATTATGGATTCTCCCACTGCTCTTCTCTCTGCTAGTCATATTTGAAGTTTTGACGTTGTGCATTCCGTTTATTTGCTGCTGGCCTAATAATCCCCTGCATGCTGAGGAAATCTTTGTTCTCTGACAGAAGTAATAAAGCTGTCTGCACGATTCCCTCTTGTGAGACATGTAGTGCTCCCATTTTATTTAATTTAGTGGTGTGCAGCCTTTTCAAAGTAAACACTTCACAGGGACCAAACATGGAATGACATCCCAGTGACCAGCCTGTGTGAACAAAAAAAGTAAAAACTTGCCTGTCAAGAAAAAAACACTGACTCTTAGTTTCTGGTTTCCACCCCTCAAGAAACCTGCATGAGAAACCTGGGTCAAATGGTTTTTAGCTCTCATTTCTGCTGGAGCATGTGTCGTCCTGTCGAAGTGCTTCAGCTTTCCCCTGCTCTTCGTTCACACATTCCCACTGAATAGCAGCATACAGAAAATGAAGAGATCTAAATGCCAGCAGGAGGCTGGCTGCTTTCTTCTAGGCATGTCCTGAGCCCAGTCACCCAGAACAGCTTGTGATCCCTGGACAAAGACACTCACAGCAGGTGGCCATATCAAGAAATTTTCCTCCTGGAATTAGATATTATTCCAGGAATCACTACTGAGTCAAACATAATGCCCCATCCTGCTGGGTCAAGTAGGATTTCATTTCAATTTCTTTACACAACGATGCGTTTCATCTTGTCTGTGTACAATGACAGTGCTCAGGCATGAAATAAATTGAAGTGCTTGAAAGGCAGAATTATCCCTTGAACCTGCAGCATTCCCGACCCCAAAAACATACATTGTCAAGTGAGTTCCAGATAAGCAGGATCTTCACTGAGTGTTTGTGCTGCTTGGCTTCCTTTAATCATACTCCCTTTTGTAAAAGGGATTTTTGAGGGGAAAGATAAATCATTGCTGAGGAAAAAGGTCATTTTCAAAAGGCTTTAAGAGCTTCATTTTGTGCAGCTTTTCAAGGTGAAACAGGTAATTCAGTGCAGTGAAAACGCTTTGTATTCAACTTAATTCACAGTTCACACTACTAAGGAAAAAAAAGTAATGAAATAAGCCTGAATAAAATTCTTCATTAAAACGGTTCTCATAGGTGTGTGAACCATATTTTGTTGTTTGCTAATACATTGTCCTGAATATTGAAAAATAAATTTATGAGCAATACTGATTCTATATATCCTGGCTTTAAATCATCTGTGCCTCCAATATTGGACCATTTTCTTGCTGGAGTACAAAAGGCATCAATCATTTCTTCTGGGAACTGCTTTTGTAACACTTATATTGAATATACTGATGCCGAGACATCCAGGCAAATCATTGGCATCCTGCCTGCTACCAAGCAGAGACTCATATTTTGAGGGTAGAGTAGCATATGTTTTGCAATATTTTGTGGATAATGAGGTATTCTTTCTGTACCTCTTTCAGACTATCAATAGAGGCTTTCCAGATCTCTGGTCACAAGTCAGACATTTGTATTTGTTTAACATATCTATGTTCTACATTTTAACATCATGATATGAACTCAGTATAAGAATGACCAGATGAGTCCAAATAGTTTAGGTTACTAGCCTAATTCCTGATTTTTCAACTATAACATTTGCTTTGCATATTATAGAACTGCATTGTTCTTTCAGATATTCCCACTGAGCTAAGTATCCTCTAAAGCATGACTCCATGTATTTGACTGGGAACAACTGTGCAAAATGTTCATTAATTTTAATTGAATCATCTAACCTTAAATAATAACCTTAATCAAGAAATTCTGCTTTTATAATACTTTCAAAATGATTTTTAAAAATCATCTGTATTAAGAATAAGGAATACAGAAACTGATCTTTTTTGCCTGCTGGTTATTCCCCCGAATAAAGTACTGTTGATCAAAACATGTACATCTTCAACTCTGATCCAGATCCTATACCTGCCATAAAGCTACTGTAGAGACTAAAACTAGTAATCTTTTAGTAAAAATAGGCAGAAATGCTGCTAAAAAATAACGTTCTTCTGTGAGATTACTTTATTTATTTGTTATTGCCTCATCTAAGGGAATAAAAACAACCATACAGACAGTCAACAAAGATTGCAGATTGAAGATGGCAGATAAGCGCCCTCACAAAGTAATCATTTTCACTAACTTGTCTTTTTTTCCTTATGACATCTACCTATTTAAAAGAAATATATTACCCCTTGCTTCCAAATCCTTATTTATTTATTTATTGGGGGTAGGGGGTGGGGGTTGTAATAGAGTTTATTAAGGAATATCTTACAGAGATTGTGCGTAGCACATGGGGTGAGTCATGCTTATGACTGTAGTGAAGTACTGTTTTGAACAGAATCTAGTTTAAACTTTCAATATTCCTCCAAACCAAAAGCCACAGACCAAGTGCCTAATTGATGCTCTTGACCATGTGGAGATAATATAAATATGGTGCTACTGATACAATATTTATTGAAAGGATGAGTTCATTTAGGAAGGAGATTGGCCTTATTCAACTAGAAAATTAGTATATTAATTTTGTGGAAAAAAAAAATCAAAATTAAAATATATATATATATATAATAATTATTTATATATATGTGTATAAATATATTTTATATTATAAACTATATTTATATATATATATATTTATATATATATATTTGTGCACAATTCTTCTCGGCGTAATAGCGTAATATCCCAGTGACAGAAAGAATCTATAGCAACTTTGGAGAATATTCTCCTTCAGTATGAGCATTATGTGGAAACACCTCATGTGGAAATAGCTATGGTGGAAGAGAATAAAAATAAATAGAAAAAAAAAAAAGCTATGGTTTCACCAAACTTCAGAGCAAAGCAGTTCATGTAGTCATTGATGTCTTTCTGACTATAATATGAAACTATTCCAATTTAGTCTCAGATGTTTCTGTGCCTTCAGAAAGAACAAATGTGGTACTAGAGGCAATTTAATCGCAAGGGTAATGACCAGTTTCATATAAAACCCTTTGCTTCAAGGCCATTGGTAGAATTTTAACCTACAAAGCAAGGTATATGTTATATTCCAATGAAAATTTTGAACCCAAATCTACTAATTTTATAGTAAACCATGGTCTCTGAGTGCATTCCAACATCTTCAGAGAAAAGGTTACAGGGGAAATCCTAATTAATTTTCCTGAGTAGATAATTAGCCTATTAATGTGATCTGAATAGGAACTTCTGGCATGGATTTACTTGTTAAAAATGGGATAGATCAGAGGAAAAAATAACAATAAAAAATGTCTACCTTTTCCTAATTTAAGTAAGTTTAGGGAAAAAAATGTATCAGTCTTCCAGGGGAATAAAGAGGTATGTTTCCCATAGTTATTTTCTGTTCAGGATTGCAATTTACATTAAGTTGTACCAATCACATATTTATTGCTCTTAGCTTAAATTTCTGATTTCTTCTTATCACATGGACACTATTTTATTTATTTATTTATTTATTTATTTATTTATTTTCATCCAGGGAGTTTTTCAGCTGATTTATATTTTTTATTTTATTATTTATTTATTTGTTTGTTATTTTTATTTTTTGACTCGAAACATGATACTGCCTAACATAAATAAAATAGCTTTCCATACTCCAGAGAGATTATTTTTCTTTAGTAAGGAAGGGAAGGTTATGAAGGAACTAATGAAGGAAAAATAATAATGTAAGATTTGATTGACTATGACTATCAACAAACATCTGTTTATATAAACTTTTCACTTATAAAGTGAAATGACTTTGTGGGCTATCTAAAAAAAAATCCACTGACTAATAATTTTTAGGTTGTTCATATTTCTTTTCGCTTCTTTGTTTCTTTATTTTAAATGAGGAAATTCATCATTCTACATGTAAGGGTAGCAGCAGCTTTCACAATAATCTAGTGCTCTTCTGCATAATATATACATATCACACCAACCACTACAGCTATAGCAGCAGAGATTTAACAACACTCTTAGACAACACATCTTTATGTAACGAAAAATCGAAAAATTGAAAAATTACCATTTTTTGTTAAACTTGTCCATTGGCAATGGAACTGAGTAAAGAGAGATGAAACAAAATGCTGTGGTTACATGGTCTTTATCTGGCCAACACAACCAATTTCTTGTAATCAGATTGCCAGAAAGCTCATGACCTTCTTGTTTCAGAAGACGGGAAATAAATTGATAGAAAAACTTTATTAAAGCATTGCAAACAGCTAGCAATCATGAAAATGCAAACGAGATAGTTAATTGTCTTGATAACTAAGGCATCCACGTTATTTTTGTATAATTTCTTCAAGATTTCAAACTATTCCACTGAAGAAATGATAAATTAAAATATTTTCCATTTTCGTGCAGTGAAATCACACAGATATTGTCCAAATATTCCTTCTTCTTCTTTTCTTCCCAAAGTTTTAATTCAATGTTTAATCTGAATTAAGGCTGGAATATAAACAACAACAACAACTTATTTCTTGTTTGCAACCTGTCATAATTTTTCTACTTTATTAAAGAACACTTTTAGTTGGAATTTGGCTTAGAGTTTTTTTGTTTGTTTTCTAATGCATGTTTTCAATTCTAAACTTCACATAAAATGCAATTTGCTAAACATGTATTTATACTAGTGCACCAAGAGATATACAGGGGAAGTCTCCCTACTATATATCTATATACCTATATATTATAATAGGGATATTATACTTCTATAATATCCCTGTTATTATAGAAAGGGGATATCTCCCTATTCAAAAATAGAACTGATAATTCTGTTGTTGCAAAAATATAATAAACACAACTATATTTTTATACAGTGAAAATTGGCATATTAACATTAATCTTGTTTTATATCCTTATTTCTTAAGGATAAGTTTAATACAAGACAGAAAGTTTGGGTAACTTTTTGAAATAGATTTATATTTAATTCTCATTTTAAATTGAGTTTTTAAGTTACTTAAATCCAAACCACAGGTAACATTTTATGAAAACTATTCCTATTTTGATAATTCTATTTTTTTCTGTGATTTGTTAATTAAAAGAAACAAATATATATATATCAGTTATTTTTAGTTAATTTAGTTAACTTAATTTTAGTTAATTTTCTTGTCTCACTCTCTTTATGTCAATAACTAATTGATATATATAACATCTATATATAACATAACATCTATAAAGATCTAATATTTATTATTGTATTCATATAATTCAGTGGGGTAGTTTACAAGGACATTTATCATGTTTACACTACTGCTAAGCACCTCCTATGAAGGCACTGTGTTTTCTTATAGATATATTAATTCTTATCTGAAGATTAACTGATAACCTGGTTACTTGACTTTGTTTAATTCTGAAGTGGTTCTAGGAATATCAGAAAAGCAGTTTGTGATAAGCCTAGCTTTCATTTAAATCAGAATCTTCAAAAAAGATGGTATCAGACTTAGAATTGCTGAGTCCATTTTATTTTTTGTTTGTTTGGTTTGTTTGTCATATACATATATAAAAATGTAAAAGCATGGCTTTGCATTTAATATTCTTTATTGTGAGACATGTAAATATTTTTGTCATGTGTAAATTGGAATGTTGCATAAATGTATATGTTCTCAAACACATACATGTGAGCATATCTCTGCACCTTTTTTTTCATAACTTTATTTTTTTTTTCCCATTGGGAAATCTGTTTCCCTCCCATGGACAGCTCTTTCATAGACAGTGGGGTGTCTATCCTCACCAGGAACCTGTAACCCTGAATCTCTGGGAATTTTACTTCCAGCTTGTGTAGGCACCAAACACAGCATGCCAGGACAAGGAGCATGAACCAGAATCAGATTTATTTTACAGCCACACAGAATCCCTTGGTGGAGGGAGGCCCATGTGCTCAAAAGTATGAAGGCCACCATTCCACTTACCTGGAGTTCTCTAGGTAGCTCTTTACAAAACTCACATATTTTTCACTGCTAACTTAGCAAAAGCATATATATCCAATGAACTCCCTCAACTGCAGCAATCTGTTAAACAAGCTGAATTTCACCAGCAGTACACAGTTCATGGCCAAACACTTTATATCAATTTTTTTCAATATTATAGGTTTATTGAATATATTATGTCCCTGTCTACAATCCTATAATCCACGCATCTTAGAATTAAGCATGGAACAAACAATAATGACCTTAAGTGTTTATATAGACTCTGTTTTATATTTGCAACTTCTTAATTTGTGCAAATGATAAGGTTGTAATTCATCAAATCACTACAGAATTTGATTTTATTTTTTACTCAGTTCTCCTGTAGAGCCTCATGCTTTGGAATCAAAGGGCTATTCCTCAAATTCTAGGACATTCAGTGTCCATAACATGAAAATAAAAGATATACCTGAGTTGGATTGCAATAGATAGTGACATTATTATATCATCTCGAGTAAATCATTCTATTCTCCATCCTCTTTCAATGTCTATATATGTGCCTGTGGGAATGGGGGAACGTTTGTGTTCAATTTAATGTTCTCATTCACATTGAAAGTGTGAATTCTGTCTTTTTTTCTTTTAACAGGAAGTTAGGCTTTGTTTAGCTGTTGATTTAAGGTCATTTTATTATTATTATTTAAGGTCATATTATTATAATTATTTATATTTTTATTGGTTATTGCTATATAACAGAAGGAGATGTGACTCTGTCTGGCACTATACAGATACTGAGGGAAAAGACAGACCATGGCTCAAAGAATAAATGTCCTTAAGATAATACAAGTCTCAGTAGATAAATGGAGAAAACAAACAAACAAACAAACAAACAATTAATGATTAATGATTGATACAATAAATAGTCATTCCTATGTCTGTGCCAAGACCATGCTTTTAATTGTATACAATTACAGAAGGACTAATGAGGACTTCCAGTATTTGGATATGGAAAATTCTCTCTTACCTGCATAGGATGCAAAGGTAGCAATGAATAAAATAAATACAAGTATATTCTTGGAACTGATGGTCAAAGAAGACCTTTTACAGGAATGTCAAGAAAAACTACCAATAAATACCACCCACTCATCAAAATAAAGTAATTGAATTGAGTAATATATCTCATAACAAAAGAGATGTTGGTTTAAAAGCAATATTCAAAACCTACTCTCAGACAAAAAAGAAACATTATATTTCATTTGAAGTTCTTTATAATGAATTTTAATAATTTGTATTTAAAAACAAAGAATATGAGGACATTGCTAAGCTTCCATTTAAAGAAAAATGTCTTTGAAAAACCTGTTGATTTGTTATTTTTCTAAATTTTAGCCAAGAGCATGGGGTAATGTTCCAACTCAAAAGAGTCATTCAGCCAAAAAACATGAGATATATAACAGTTAAACAAGTAAATGACATAATTTACTAACTTTCTGGATCTAGTCCTCTTCAAAAAAAAAAAAAAAAAAAAAAAAAGAATTTTCCCAAATGATATTATATATATATATGTATAATATATATATAGCTAACTTATTAATCTTGTTGCTGTTCTTGTACAATACTACTTATAATCTAACAGACATTTACTATGAACTATTTTTAAACTATGAGTGCAATACTTGAGAATGAAGATTTTTCAGTTCTTCATGGAAAAATGTAAGACCTAATCAAAAGATTAAGACACTTGATGAGATTATTGAATTGATTCTATCAAGCATTTTTAATGCTAATATCCTTCTCTAATTGTTATGTAGATACAATTTTCACAGGTATCAGTAAACATCAGTAAAAAGCCACAAGATGTTCCTTTCCATCAATTACAGTTAAAGTTCTCAGAAAGCTCTATTGTACAACATCATCAAATCATAGAATCACATAATGGTTTGGGTTGGAAGGGACTTGAACATCATTCAGTTTCAACCCCCCCCCCTCCCTCCGGGCAACACTAGTCATCCATCAAAACTGTCAGTTTATATATATATATATATATATATATATTTTAAATATATATATATACACAATAACTTTCACATGTTATATGAACCTTTTGTAAAGACTGTGCACATTGTTTTTAATGCACATGAGAGTCATGTCTTCAAGATGAACATACACTGAGATTTTTTTTTCTTCAAATAGGTATGATGTGAAATCTATTGGTATGAAAAATATATTTACCGTGCACTGAGAGCAAGACTGATGGTAGAATTGATCAGTTAGAAAGATCAGGAGAATGAAGGAAAAGCAGTAAGGAATTAACTTAGTTCTGTTTCATTCCTGACTGTAGAATTCCTGGCAATATGCTGTACCACCATTTAGTATATAAGATGTATTGCAAAAGAAAATGTTGTGTTGTCAGATTTTAAGCAGAGATCATGCTACTACCAATGAAGTAAATGAGCAAAAGAAAGCTAGAGGCCTTGTAATTCTGATTATTTGTGAAATAAACACTAAAAAAAAAATAAACAGAAGAAATGGATATCTCCTTATTTAGTTCAACAGCTGTAAATGCAGCAAGACTCTTGTTAATTATAAAGGAGATGAGGTGGTGGTATTAAACTTTGCGTGGTCACCGAAGAACAAATAAGCAATATAAAATGTGAATATTGTTACTAGACTGCAAGATGTGAAATACATATCTCCAGAGAGGGGATATGTTTACTCAGCAAATTGGGTGGACTGATTTTTTACTGGCTCTCTTACACAATAAAAAAGGAAAAGCCTCCATTTTCACTGGTTTCCAGAATACATTTATTCTAAGTGCACAAAGAATTTCCCTGCAAAACGTATTAGCTGCTGACATGTCTCAAAGGTAAGGAGGTGGTTTCTGTTAATGACATAGTGAGTATGGGGTAGTACTACCATTTAATATCATCAATGACTGTGTACAGAAGAAAGTATTTTGTCATGAGAAAAATCAAAGATCACATTCAAATACCCGACATTAGCTTAGAAGATAACTCATTTGAAACAAGACATGTTGATGCTCCATCCAATTGTAATGGAATGTGTGCAGCAAAAAACAGCAGAGCAATTCAAAGATTTCAAGACATATTGAATTATGAAAAGAAGCTATGTCTCCTAATCGAATAAGTCATTTGAAAAAAACTTGTTTGTGCGGAGATATGCACAGCTGTATGTTTGAGAGGTTGACACGTACTTATTCTGACTTTAATGATAAAACTATGCCTTGTGATCAGCAATCTCGAACTTTCATGGAAGAGATGTGTTCTGAGTTCTTACATAAGTGTATAGGATGCAGTGCTAGCTTTCAATATACATCTTTGAAAAGAGGAAAAGTAGAAATGCCTATTAAAAAATAAAAAAATCGTTGCTCACATTCCATGATTTCCTTTATGGTCAATGGAAGTTATTAACAGATAAGAAGGACATCTGCCAGAGATAGTTTTATTTGATCTGTGATTTGTACTAAATCATCCAACATAGTGCATTACTATTATTTTATGGATATAGGACTTCAAAATCTAAAACTAAGAGCAAGTAATGTTATGAAAAAAGAACTGTCAGAAGCACTAGTAACTGGTACCTTGCAGTGCAGTGCAGTAATTATCAAAAATAAACAAAAAAACAAAGTTCAAATAATATTACCTGATTTAAACTTTATTTTCAAGAGTATAGGTTCTACTTTGTGACCTACAACTGAGGTTGTCAGTCCAGAAATACACATACACACAAAAAATATAGTTGTAGAAACAGAAAATAAATTATGAATTAATCAACAAATAAGATTAGTAGAATACCTGTAATGTTGCCTCAACTTTTTTTTTTTATTTTTTTATTTTCACAGACCTATAGTATAATAATAAACATTTTGTTTATTTTTGCACATTTCCAGAAATTTTATCATTATAAACATATTTTCTAATTTTCATTACTATATTTTTCAGTTGCTCTAGGTCCTTTTGGAGCTGGCTGAATAATTTCAAAGAGCAATGTTTTTAGAAAGAAAAAAGTTTGATAATCTGAAAGATTTCTTTAAAAAAAAAAAAATCCTTTTCAACCACTTACACACATAAAACTAATCCAAGTCTAGTTGGTCCAGTTGGTTTTCATGACACAACGATGTAGGTGATATATATTAGGAGATAAAGATTTTGGCATTATGGGTAAGCCAGACTATGGATGACACCCTTTTTCTATATACCATGTGCTTAGGGCAATAATGGAATTCTGAGTTACTGTGTCGCTCTAACATGACAGATCAGCCAGGAATCAGATGGCTGATGCTCACATGTAATTAAATTTTAGACTTAGAATACAGCCACATCAGTACTGACTTTAAGAATTAAATATGCTAATTGTCATTTGAATTACTGTAAAATATCTCAGCTTTCGCCAAGTCTCTGATACAGTAGGTTCTTAAATACGTACCTAAAATTCCTAAAATTAAGACTGGAGGAGAACAGTAGCTGCAATGGCCAATGATTAAAAAAAGAAGCAAGATTTATGGGGAGTGACCCATTGCTAAAATAGGTTCTTTGCTAGGAAATTTAACAGAAAATTTCAGGAAAACAGAAAAATAACAGAAAAATAACAGAAAATTTAGGCTTAGTGCCTAGAAATTTGTCTTTCTTTCCCTACCTATATCACTAGGTTTATCAAAAGACATTATTCCTCTCTGCAACTTATGGCTTCAAGACATCAGCAATTCTGTTGTAGTCAGTAAAGCTATTTACATATTTACATTTCAAATGCATCTAATCACTTTACTGAACTGTGGCCTAAATTATATCAGACTGCAAAACAGAAAGTCAACAGTGGCCCTATGATGTTGACGTAACCTCTCTTCTTTGATACTTACTTAAAAATGCATTAGTTAATATCTGCATTCCATGGCATAATTTCCATTCTTTGGTTCCCATTGAAGCAGGTTTACAAAGTCAATAGGAACCAGACATCCCTTTATGTAGCCCCAATTTACCATGCAAATGTAAATTGCCTCTTTTGCATGGCTTGACTTCTGAAGACAGACGACATCTCATGAATCAGAACTGTTTTTGGTTTTCGGTGACAAACCTTGACTCAGACACGCTCCCTTGAAGAATACTTGTGTTCAGCTAGTGTTACTGGTTCCTCACATTCACAAATGCCAAGGGAAAAATAGTTTAAAAGTTCTATATATTTAAAAGTAGCATGCACCATTAGGCTGAGTTTGTTGTTGTGGAGAAGCATGAACTGACTGATTTATAAAACACACTACGCTTAGTGCAGCAGTGCAGACCTACACGTGGCCAGAGAGTCTAATAGGAAGGGGGAGGAGAGCTATTTGTTTTGTTATGTCAAACCATTCTGCTGGCTCTGAAAAGAAACTCATTTTGTGATAATGAAAGTACAGGCATAGAAACTCAAACAATAGTTGCTGGATCTTAGAAGAAATCCACATATAATTTATTTCCTTCCTTGTATTTATTTATTTATTTATTTATTTATTTATTTTTATAGAGTGTAATGTATTAAAGTGTCCATAATGTTATTAAACTGGTATATTCAAAATAATAGGAGAGAAAATGAGATCATCATGTCCCAGCTGACAGGCAGTTGTTCTGAGAACAGTGTTTCTTTCATCGATCCAAAAGATGCTGTCTTATGGTTCCAATTCTTTCATCATTGTCTGTGTGTACAAGAACTTCACTGTATCTATACTCTCTTTAGTGTTTTGTAATTAAGAGTACAAAATAAGACATATTTTAGGTTCACAATGGTAAGTTTGAGAACAAGTTTTCAGCATCAGTTTTATTTAACATCAGTACAGGTATCTATACTCCTTGATCAATCCAGTTTCCTCCCCCACCTTCTGCCATGGCTTTTTAGTGCAGTTGATCAAATGTAGAGACTATGCACAAATGAGCTTCTTTTTATTTGGTTGCTCTAAGTGTTAGTGAGGTAGTCAAAGCCTAAACTGGGTTAAAATTGCTATGTAATAAAGGTAATGAAATGTGACAATCTTTTCTACTTACTCTGTTGAGTGAGGCAACAGATTTTATAGCAATTATCTGCATTGAGTACAAAAAATATTGGAGCCACAGTTTCTAACCCTATACTGTAGAGAGAAATATTATTAGGAAACCCAGTAGGCAGGAAAAACACCAGACAAATGTAATAGGGAAAACAGTTCGCTCTGTACGTATTAGACTATCTTACCAAAGGATAATTAAACTCAAATGATCAACTTCTTAATATAATAAAAAGAACATTGAGTATTCTATGGAGCAAAGAGTTTTTTTTAGCATCCTACTACAGCTGCTCGCTATTATAAAATATATAGTTCAGGAGGGCTTGTCAACAACATTGTATTGGAATGATCTTTGAAATGCATTGCTGTTACTACTGTTGCTAATACTAACGTTATTATTACAATAAACTGGGAATAGACTGGGGTGGGGGTGTGAGGGGTGAGGGGGAGTGGTGGGAGGGCAGATTTCTTGGTAATATATCAAAGATAAAATCAAATGTCACAAGTTATATGACAGAGGTGATTTCCTGAGGTTTGATGCTAACACTCAGCTGTACTTTTACATGGATAAGCTGTTTTTTAAGGGAAATTGGAACTGTCTTATGGGAATACTACAGAAAAAAAAAAGGAAAAGATACAAAACAAAGAATGTTGGCTACTGATACCAAAAACAGACTGTCTCATTCTTCTTTATTCCCTCTCTTTGATTTCATTTTTTCTCCTTACAATAGCTGACCAAATGTCCAGCAGGAGAATGTCAACAATTACTGGAAATAAGAAAGTCTTTTATCATCACTGATTATTGTAATTAATCTTAGCAGAGGAACACAATGAATCATATGTTAAGTGCTTCAGTAGGTTAGATAAAAACTGGACAGGAATTGAAAAAAAGAAAAACAACAGAAAAATTAAAGTGGTGCAAATAAGTAAGAGAAAATTTTAAACTAAAACTAACACTTTCACTTGGAATTAAGAATATAATACAACATCAAATGGATAACAACTTTCAACTTTTTTCCAGAAGTGAACTGTCTTCATTTTGGGCCAGTTGTTCCAAATGTAAACCAGTCTTTTTGAAAAACTAAATACATAAAAGAACTTTTCATTCACAAATGAAATCTATACCAAGGTTTAGATGTCTTCCTTGTATGGAAAAATGGTTGCAAAAAGATATTGTGAAGTACAATTTGATACTGAGGTCATACTGTTCACATGCACTATATACAAGAAAGGACTCTTTATGCTTACTTAGTAGCAAACATTTATTGTTATTATTTAAAGTGGTTAAGTTTTAAAAATGTGCTTTTGCCTTCAGTAAGTCCAGAGTGACATTAGAGCTGTTAGTGAGCCTCTAATTCAGCACTATTGCCACTGAGGCCATAAAAAAGCAAGTGCCTTGGTGCATTTTTTTTATTTTTTTTTCAGTTAAGAAGATTTACTCTTTAACAGTGAAGCTTCAGTGGATGATTATGACATCAAAGTGTGACAGGCAGTGATTATGTACTGCAGGGGGAAAAGACAGATAAAAACAGACATTTAATTCCTTTAGCTTAAAGAGGCATTATCCCTGGCTAGTAGGGAAAGTAAGTATTCCATCTTGTTTTCATTTAGAGAAAATCAGGTCCTGGTTTAACCCACTTGCCTTGTCTGAGAGAGTTTCTTTTAAAATCTTAATTGTAGCATTATTACCCTTCTTTAAGTATATTTTCCTTTGTCTTTTTTTTTTTTTTTTTTTCTTCTTGATTTTGACATTTAATGCAGGCAGCTTGTACTCCTTTTCAAAGAGCTCATCCATAAGCTTCCTCCTCCCCTCACCCTCCCCCCCAGTAAAGCCAATGAACTGTGAAAACAATATTAAAATGAACATACTGTATACAAAGGTTGAGGAACCTAAGTCATTAAGGAATAGCTTAGGAATTTTAAAACATTCTTTTTTAAAATTTGGAAATATTTTTTGGAATGTTTATCATACTTTGTCATATTCTTTAAAAGAAAAGGAATTACAAATTCTGATGCAAGGAACAAATATTTGATACATCTCCCTGGAAATACTTTTGTTAGATTGGGTTTTAATTGCAGATATAGTAGCTTCATTATTCTGTTTTTCTATATTAATGGCATATCTTGATTCCATTTTAAGTTGCATAAAATATGCAGAACAACTGAGACAAAAGAGACACTGACAGACAACATCACAGATTAAATTCAAAATGTTTTTTGGCTTTAGCTCAGGATACTTTATCCCATTAAAGGTGGAGAAGGAGATGGATGAGGGCTTGGGTTGTAGGTTTAGTCAAAAAAAAAAAAAAAAAAAAAAAAAGCTGAAAGAATCCTCTTGATCTAAAGCCATTACATGTCAATTGAGTGCTAGACTTAAAACACATGCTCTTTAATGAAGATATATACTTTTAATTTTTTTCTCTGACCAAAAAAAATGGATAATTTTGAAAGCAAAAGAAGAATAAAAAAAAAAATTGTTTCTTGTTTCTTGTGTGCTGAGATTTGCATTGTTGTGTTAGAAAGGAACAAGAGAGAGAATATTTCCAGCAATACATTGATGAGGAAAAGATGAGGGAAAATCCTACCTCCACAAAAATTGATGGCAAACATTTACTGGGGCCTAGATTTCACCCAGTTTGTTTTTTTTTTGTTTGTTTTCCCCAGTTAACAGTTATGTGTCCAGATCAAGAAAAACATTCTTGAAGTTATATTCTGATTTTAGTTTAACACTACTTGTTTACTTCTTTTCAGCTCCTGGACAACAAGAGCATAAAGTTAACTATCAACCTGCAAAGGGTGTCTGCTCCTGTAGTTCTTGTAGGTCTGCAGTTTTCCCTCTCATCTCCATTCTCTTCCACCTTATCTAGCTCCTGTCCTGGCTGAAACTGGTGTCCTGGAGTGGGCATAACTAAGAAAAAAGGAAAACAATTTCAAATTAACTGTTTCTAGTCTGTAATGCTTGATTTTACAGACCAGTGTATCCTTTAATCAGACCAAACTGATTTCAGTTCCAAGGAGCTTGAAATTGCAGGACCATTGAATAGAAGATTTTTCTAATATAGAACAATTATAAGAGCATCTGTGTCATACACTTTGCTCTGATTCAGAGTGAACATACTGTTGGGTATGTTAGTGGTCCTGTAGCATCAATCAGAGTCAAATTTAACACTCATTCAATGTTTTAACATTGTTAGCAACATACAACTAAATTTCTCTCTCTCTCTTTTTTATTTATTTTATTTTATTTTATTTTATTTTATTTTATTTTATTTTATTTTATTTTATTTTATTTTATTTTATTTTATTTTATTTTATTTTATTATTTTAATTTTATTTTTTTTAAGAGGGTGGAAACAGTAAATGCATGGTCTGCTTTTAAGCCTTAGGATGTCCTATTAAGAGAAAATAAAATAAAATGGAAAATTTCACAGAACACAGGGCCTCCAATGTGCTAACACAGAAGCATATCCTAAAGCCCTGCACTGCCTGTGATCTTCTCTAGGATGATTTTAAGGGTTTCCTATACAACCTGCGCTGCCATGTGGGAGTCTGAAAGAAAAATTTGATCCCCTATATATAGATACCTAGAAGGCATTTATCATAAGTGTCATAACATACATCTGATCTCTTCCCAAATGCGCTTTTGCAATCGTTATATATTTAGGAGAGAATTTTTAGCTAATAATTTCAGACATGTAAACATGTCAATGTCTTTCCCTAAAAGATCAAGACAAGAATAATAAATTCAAAAGAATTCAGGTGGTAAAAGAGGATATGCTATTTGTTACTGCAATGAACTCTGAATGACATACATGTATTAGGAAGACACCTCAGAAATATTAGAGCATTTTTCTCTGATACATTTTAATATGGCTACTATTTTATTTTATTTTATTTTATTTTATTTTATTTTATTTTATTTTATTTTATTTTATTTTATTTTATTTTATTTTATTTTATTTTATTTTATTTTATTTATTTTCCAGGGACAGAAAGAAAGAACTTTTGCTTGTGCAATGAATTAATGCTGACACATTTTCATATTGATTTTCTGGTTTAATTATTTCATAATCTAGCTTCTAAAAATGTTAAGAAGTTTGGCAGACTTCATGGAGTCCTGATATGAAGAATACAAAACAGGAAGCTGTTTTGAATGCTCTCACTTGATCTGTCTTTGTGCTGGCAGCACAATGCCTGTAAAATCCACCTGCTGGAAGTCGGGTGGTTTATGCAAAGGGATGTCATGGTAAATTGGAAACTGCTGAATACAGAGTGAAGCTTTTTCCTGCCCCCAAACCTACCACACTATTTTCTCTAGCTCATTACATGCCAGAACTTTTGATTGATGTGCTCATTTCAGTCACGGGTAATTTTAACTCCTATATTAAGTAGCTGCTGCTTCCACTCCATTATATTTCCTTGTATGGTGCAAATCAGAGCTCAAGCTTGGCTTGTATTGGTCTGACCTAAAAGCCAGAGTAAGCTTTTGTTTAGTTTTGTGTAGGCAGCAAGCCAATATTTCAAAACAGCTTAAGCAATCACTCTGCCTTTTCTTAATTGTCATGGTCCCTTGAAATGGAGATATTTAGAGATACAACATGGCATTTTGGGGGGAACTCCAAGGAGGTAAGAAAGTTGTTAAAATCTTTCCAGATAGGAATATATTTTTTTTTTCATGAAATTTCAGTAAAATATTAAGTGCAGCACAGAATAACCTGTGATTGCTTTGCATGGTTACCATGCAGGAAACTTTTTCTTTTTTTTTCCACAGCCTTGTTGCTTAATACTCTGATTGGGTTAAGGACTGAAAGGTGTAACAGTGGCTGTTTCTGTTTGTCTGTCACCTTCTCAGAAAAGAATCTCCTGTTTATATAGTCTTATAGAACCTGATCATAGGCTCAATTTCAAGAGTCAAGTGATTACTGAAAACAGGATTCATCCAACCTTCCTCCCTTTAAAGGCTCCATAAAAAGCTCCTCATCTAAACTAACTCTAGATATCTAGATTCAGATTTAGGGATGTATGTCATCCACTCACCCAAAGATCTTAAAGCAATTTATATCATCTGTAGTTAGTCGGTAGCTTTTTTTTTTTCTTTTTTTTTTTTTTTTGCCTAGTTCCTTTTCAGATACTACTACTAGAACAAACTCAGTTTGAGAAATGGCCTGGTTTTTAGAGAGGAGATGGTACTCAAAGCATGACCATTTAGGTTTGCAAACAAACTCACAAATTAGATATATAGTTCAAAGATCCATGTAAAGCCTTTTAGTGGAAGATTAAATATTCAGCCTCCTACCAATGTTTCACTAATGAAGTTCACATATGTGTATTTCATATACAGCTGTGCAGATCTTGGGGCTCACTGGCAAAATAAATTTATTAAACTGTGCTGATTCTAAACAATAAAGAGCAAAATTAAAAACATGCATTGTCATGTCTGGCTCTATTTAATGTATTTCATGGAGCTTGGAACTAGAAACCTAGCACCTTCAAACTGACCTGCTGGATGGATTATTTAGGCCCTATATAAAGCCATATTGTTAAAACCATAGTATAATACATCATAAAAAATGAAGTTAATTTAATAAATACAAACATCAGAAGTGTTTATGTACCCATGTCTGAGCTAATTGTGAAGTCTTATTTTTTCATCATCAGAAACAGGTAGACACTTTTTGAGAGTAGTTTTTCTCCTATAATATCCACTTAATGTAATCCGGGTTAACTACTTCCTAAAAGGACTGACTGCCTTTATTTGGAAGAAAAGCAGACCAAAATGTAAAGCTTGGAGGTACATCTCTATACTACTGGTGCCAAGAGTTATAAAAATTGAATCACTCCCAAAGATCCTTAAAAACCTGGTGCTGAAACACAAAGAATCTACTATGGGATATGTATTTTTACATGCTTCATCTGCACAACTTCAAAAATAGGTTGTAGTGTTCTTTGAATCACTTAGAAATATTTGAATGTCCATGTTGGTTACTCCTGGTAATTTAAAAATTGTTTCTGTAGTCTCTTTCATCTATTCCAAAGTCACTTTGTGGGAGAGAAAACTGTTACATCAAGAACCTATGTTTCACCTTGTGAAAATATCTGTTTATTTTTACCCCTTTGTAAAGAAATGGGAAATAAACTGCGTTTTGTATTTTACTATTTCTAAAAGAGACACTGGAACCTATTATGTATTAAGATGACAAAAAAAAAAAAAAAAGGGTTGGCAGTTATACATTATACCCACATTATACCCAATAAACGGAAATGACATTAGGCACAATAAAATGAATTTACATTTGAAAATAACACCTCCAGTGGCTGATTTATTCTGCCTGCTGTAAGGAGCTCCATGGTATCTCTTGCATTATGAAAGTACACATGCCACCTTTTACAAAAAGTCAACCATTTTGAGTTTAAAATATTGGTAATGGGAATACTGACACAAGGATGTATCATATCATTACCAATGTCTGAGTGTCATTACCTCCTCAAAATACTGTGGTATAGATTTTTAATATGTTAATTCATCCAAAGTAAAGCTTTCTCATATGTTGTTGTTTTAATAGTAAGAAAATAAAATATTCAAACTGAATTAACTTAGAAAATCCACTCTGTTTTAGTGGACAAGCTTAAGCAAATGTATGTCTCATGGATGAAAAAGGCCAAAAATAGCTTTATATTTCTAAGGAATAATTACATAAACATGATTTAATTAACATGCACTTTTGCAAAGCTAAACAAGTTCCATAAAGTTTAAAGTAGCCAAATTACAGGCACTATATATGGCAAAAATAAAGAAATACGCTCTAAAAAGAGATGCCATAAACCAGCTTGCTAAAATCTCAGAATAAAGGGAATTATGAATAATAAAATCTGAGAACAATGGGTCTAAAAGAGGCCTCAGATTATTACTTGACAAGCCCCCCAGCCAAGTCAGAATCAGCTATTCTATGATGTACATTTTATGTATTTCTGTGTTGTTCTGAAAGATCTCTAGTGCTGGACACAGCCTCCATATATAACCTAGTTCTGAGATTCGTTCTCATTGCCTTAGAAAGTTTTTATTTCCATCCAGCCTGCAATTCTGTTGTTGAAGTCTATTGCTACCTGTTTTAATCACCATGGACAAAGTACTTTCCTCTTGCAGTAGCCTCTTGTATACTTGACAATTGCATTGAATATTCCCACTTGGAATTCTTTACTTTTATTTACTTATTTATTTTCCCATGACTGTTTCAGTTTCCTTCATCTTAGAGTCATTTCTTCTATTCTTCTAGTGATTCTTTCTACTTACTTTGGACTCTCTCTCTGTGCTCTGCATCTCCCCTGAAGTGAAACATTCAACTAGAAAGACCTCCATCAGAAACAGAAAATACCTTCTGGTAAAGAAATAAAGGATATCAGTTCTGAAAAGTTACATATAAAATTGCAATAAGCCAGGCCACAGAAATATATATATATATTTATATATATAAGTGATTTACACATAGTGTAATAAAGTATAAAGCTAATAATATAAAATATTTTCAAACACTTCAGAAGCACAAACTTCTAAGAGCTCATAATTATCAAGGTATGAAAAAGCACAAAAGGAGAACATTACAGTCAAACTACTTGATTTTTGTATTAATTTTCACTAAAAAAAAAAAATAAGAGAAGTATTTGCAAAAAAAAAAAAATTCTTTTTATCTTTATGATGGGGATGATTTGAGACAAACTGCTTGTTTTAGTAAGAAAATCAATATAGAATCAATATTCATAAGAGTTCTAAAGAAGCTCAGTTGTGAGCATTCTGGACTACTAATCATATTGATAACATTTATTTCAATACCAACAAAATATAAAACAGCAAATCTTACACAGTCTTTGAAAAGACCTCCAGGAGGACCTTGGGAACTGGAAACTTAAGAGTCTAGTTTGTTAATTCAAGTAGGAGAGTAACAAGGCTGTTATTTTAAAATCTTATTTAAAGTTTTTTTTTTTTTTTCTTCTTTTTAAAGATCTTTAAACTCCCAAATCATCTGTGTTCCCCTCAAGGCCATTTTTATCTCCTTTTTCCAAATTTTTGCTTGAAAACAGACAGAAAAATGAACTCTCGTGTTATATTTTGATGCCTACTTAAAGCACTGAGTAAATCCACTTCTTCATGAGATTCAAAGTTAAATGTAAATATATCATCGTATCTGTAAAAGAAGAAAGAATCTCATATCAATATGCAGATATTCCACATTGTCTGTATATTAACTTATCAGATGTATCAGCTTCAGGGACAGTCCCAACCCAGGATTTTTGACAGCCTTGAATATGGCTTTCACTGTTACTTAACTCCAAAGTCAGGTTTAATACCTCTTTTGCCATCAGAAAATGTTTTCCTTGGTTAAATGGTATAAATCAGGATTAACAAATTCATTTTATTTCCCTATGGCACAAGAGTCTTTATTTTTTGCCATTATCAGTCTGAACCTTTGTATCAATGTGATAAATTCACTGTCTTATAGTAAAACAAGTAAATCATGAAGTAAATTCATTTTTGCTGGTACTAAAGAATCTGTAGCGGGGATTTATGCCAGCTTAGATGTGTGAGCTTAAATTCACTCCTGTACCTTGGCTATTTGAGTCAAGTCTTTAGGACAGACATAGTGTAAGTCAACTGGGAGCACACTTAGTGGAAATGGCTTAAGCTAAGCTTCAGTAAACCAGTCTGAAACTGAAGTGTGTTTAATGAGATTGTATTGGATTATAAAGTTAAGTTTGGCATAAATTTGGTGCATTTTTTTGCTTGCATATGCAACATCTGTTGTACCCTGAACCTCAGCTGTCACTTTCTCCTCAGTAATTCTCCCAGTTCTATCTTGAAATACATTTTATTCAAGCTCAGCTATCAGCTTTCTTTCAAGTATAGCCTTCACATAAAAGCAAATGTGTGTCAAGCAATTTAGGAATATGCCTGAAAGAAATATAATTTTCCCTCATGAATCAATCAATCCTCTCTTCTTCCTATACTACCTATACAATTCTTATAAATGATGCCTTCACAATTCTATTGGGAGATTAAATAAGTGAAATGTTAATGCTGTTCTCATATGAGAGAAAATACATGTAGATTCCCAGTGCTCTGTAATCATAACGCTTCAAGATCATATTCATATCCTTGAAATGCTGGCTTCCTAAAATACTGCAATATATGTTTCTTTTAAGAAATAAAAAAAAAAAAAAAAAAAAAAAAAAAAGAGAGAGAGAGAAAAAAAAAAAAGAAAAAGAAAAAAGGAAAGAAACATAAGTAGAATAAATCTCATTCTGTAAGAACCAATTATATTAATTTGCATCAATTGGAACCTTGCAAAGGATTTACAAACAAAAGGGTGAGATTGCAATTAACATGTTCCCTTGTCCCTCAGCAAGCCTCCCTTTTGATCTTTTCAGATGACAGGAGATGTGTCTTAGGAACTAGAATGTAACGTCATGATTGATGGAGAGGTATCAGGGCTGAGCAAGAGGAAACTCTTCAGGCAAGCATGTGCCACTGTATTTATTCCACTGCCCCTCCTCCTAGTTCTTGCTTGAAAGGAACCTTTCACCTAGGTTCAGCTTGTCATTAGCGATAGCACTACTGATGGGCGTTTCTCAGCTATGATCTCTGGAAGCTATGTTCGGTGTTAGGTGCCCCTTTCTTTTTAACTACTTTGGATTGCAACTTTGCTTTCAATAAGAACACAGCAGTCTTTTCACAGGTTTATAGTTAGCTACTAATGTAGCTAACTGTAGGTACAGCCTAAGAAAAAAAAAAAAAGAAAAAAAGAAAAAAAAAGTTCCTGGTAAGCTTTGTCCCTTAAACCTGAACTAACTTGGTGATAAAACATACAGTATACATGCAAAAGGCAGGGTAGTTTTGTTGTTGTTGTTATTGTTTGTTAGTTTGTTTTGGTTTTGGTTTTGTTCATTTGTTTAGGTATATCAATAAAGTATCTCAATTATTGAAAGTGGTATAGCTGGAATTTGCACAGGATAGTTTACTTTATTTCTTGTAATGTTGCTTCATAAAGTATGTCATCAAATAAGCTTTTACCAGACTTGGTCAAAACAAATAGGTTCAGCAGCCTCTTTTCTCAACACACAAAATATGCAAAATGATGTGGCTCAAGTCTCGTTAATAGGACTCAGCTGCTTATATCAGCTGGTCCTCAGAGTCATTAGTTGGTCTTTGAATTATTTTACAAATAACTTAAATTATGTTTAAAATACAAATAATGCATTTTATGCCAATGGTTGTTTTGTGACTGCTCAGCTGATTCACTGCCATCCAAGGTATGATCAGATTAATGATATTGTACCACAACTGCCTCATGTCTCAAAGAAAAAAGGTGACTTAAGCTAATATTCGCTTATGCTATTCATTATACAGCCTATAAGCTAATATTCGCTTATGCTATTCATTATACAGCCTATGCATGAAGCAGTTATATTTGGAAAAACTTGGTCCAATCTGATTAAATATGGAATTAGTGAATTCTGTGATGAAGGTGAGATGCTTTTCATGTTCATTTACTTAGCTAATTCCATGATAATCTTTAGAGCTTTCTATCATAATAACATGGCCATAACTTAAATTATGTTTAAAATACAAATAATGCATTTTATGCCAATGGTTGTTTTGTGACTGCTCAGCTGATTCACTGCCATCCAAGGTATGATCAGATTAATGATATTGTACCACAACTGCCTCATGTCTCAAAGAAAAAAGGTGACTTAAGCTAATATTCGCTTATGCTATTCATTATACAGCCTATAAGCTAATATTCGCTTATGCTATTCATTATACAGCCTATGCATGAAGCAGTTATATTTGGAAAAACTTGGTCCAATCTGATTAAATATGGAATTAGTGAATTCTGTGATGAAGGTGAGATGCTTTTCATGTTCATTTACTTAGCTAATTCCATGATAATCTTTAGAGCTTTCTATCATAATAACATGGCCATTCATATTTGTGTAGGCTATTTTAATTATTTCCAATGACAGGAGACTCAGCAGAAAACATAAGCATATGACTAATTTTCATTATATACATAACTCAGTCCTTGTTCAACAAAGTACATTATTCTTTATAATAGGTTATACATTATAGAATATTATAAAGTCATGCTCTTTTCTTAAAAAAAAAAAAAAAAAAAAAAAAAAATAAGTGATTTGCTGAGGGAGAATAGTGAAATTCTTTAGTTTCAAATAGGAAAGGAAATAAACCCTTTTGTTTTACATAAAGATATCTAAGTAATTTATGTAATGGCTGTATAACCCCTACAAATCTAAAATAGCATTTCTTAAATAAGTGTGGCTGAACAGGAAATGTAGCAAGTAGCAAGAATCTATTGAACCAGTTAGAGCTTTTAGGAGTGCTGTGTGTCTGTGCTGCAAAGGGAGAACCCCCCTGTAACTGAAGAGACTTGTTGGCATTAGTTCTTTCTGGGATTTAGCCTTTACTAACTAGTTTTTTTATTAAACCCTACCAAACTTCAAGGAGGTTTCTCTCAGGTGTCAGATTACAACAGAATACAGCAGCCTTTTGTAGACTTATTATAAGTAGTGTTAGCTGATTGCTAAGAGAATTAGAGGAAAGACAACAACAAAACACCCTTATACCTTAAAAGCTGTGTTCAAAGGTAAGTACCTTTGTGTGAGTATACATAAAAGTCTAAATAAGTACACACTAAGGATAGCAGATATATACTCTAACTAGTTAATTAAGCTATCATGTAAAGATGCTGCAGTAAGCAGTCATTAGAGAGACTCTCAACAGACTTACATCTCTTTTTCTCTCAATTTATTCTACTAGTCTTTTCATTACAGCTGAGGAAAGGCAGGAAAAATAATGTGTGAAAACTAGATCAGGAATGACAGTTGACTGAGTGTAGCATACCTATGAATTTATTTCATTTGTTAAAAAACAGAGACGTCTTAATTGGCAAGAAGTCAGCTTCGCTCATTTTCTGACTTCTCTGTAACCTTTCAGACAAAGTTTTATTCAAGTTTGAGGCTTTATTTCTTTTTGACTGTTGAAAATGTTTGACTTGTGAAAATATTCATTAAGGAAAACTATGGTTGCTGATCCAATTGTTTTATATTGTGGGATATATATGCAGTTTTCTCTCTCTGTATCTGTGCTATTCATGATGTGTTTATGAATGAAGCTATTTGTATAAGTAAGAACAACGTATCTGACAATTAATTTGATACTCCGTCATACTTAGATAATGAAACAAGGCCTTTGTTAGGAAAATTAAGGTACAAGAGATGGAGAGTAGAGTGAACATAAGCTTGACCAGGAGCAAGTTCAAGCTAGAAGAAGAAAGTTGCTTTTCTGCAAGCCTTTTGAAAGCTTGTGATCCCAAATTAAGGGCAACTACGTGTGTGTGTTTGTTTGTTTGTTTTTGTTTGTTTTTTGTTTTGCCTTGTTCTGTTTTTTAAGGTTGAATGAGAGAAATACAAAGCTGCAGGCCTTGGAGGAAACAACTTGTAACGTAAATACGTAGTTCCTTGGCCTTCCAGACCCAAGGCTAGACACTACTGATATAACAGTCAGATAGTGTCTTTAGACTTGAAAAAGAATATCTCATAGGAAAGGAATTTTGGTAACAAAATAGGATATCAGAAAAGCTATTTGTTCTTGGAGAAAAAAAAAAAAAATGAATGTTTACCTGAACACAGGAGAAATAAATAAATAAATAAATAAATAAATAAATAAAACAATCAAAGCAAAACATAGTGTTTCTTTGCTTGTAACTTCAAACCACTTCTGTCCGGTGTGTGTTTTAACATGGGATCTTTCCAAGGCCATGGTCCCAGTGCTTTTGCAGTCTGCTTGTAATTTTTCATTATTGATTTATCAAGTTTCCCTCTTTCACTGACAATAGGTGATTCTCATTTCTTTTCTTTTCTTTCCTTTTCTCTTTGTATGTGTGCGCGTATGTCCTGTTTCAATTCACATCTCTGTTCTCAGATTTCTTTCCAAGGAGTCTGGGAATATAGAAGAGTGATGTAGACCTGGGTATATTTTGCCATGTAGACATGTTGATCAGGGTGCCAAGACTGAAGTACTCCACTGATATACAGTGGAGTATGCCTGTCCTGTCTGTAGGTAAATATATGTATATATATATATATATATATATATATATATATATTTTCCTAGACTAGCAGCATTAATAAAGAAAGATGAAAAATTTCCTTCTGCTAATGTTACAATTTTCTCTCAAATCCATTTTTACAGGAACAAGTTCCACTTACTTTGTCCTGATGTCAGTGCAATCATACCAAGTGTTTTCATTACTTCTGTTGCAGATATGTCACTTACAAAAAGCTAAGCAAACTACACAGTCCCAAGGACTGGGTTATCTATGTAAACTATTAGCACAGTTCTCATGGTTTTGTCTTGAGTGAACTATTCTCCCAGGCTACGTCCACAACAGATGATGGCTGGCATAGTTTAGTCAGCTTGTATCTGACAGATGCAGCCACCTTTATTCAGTCAATACAAAAGCTTAGCTTGATAGTGAATCTACTTACTGGGACAGGTGTTGTCAGAGACAACAAACAAACAAAGAAACTGAAACTTTTATATAGTACTTTGGAGGCAGCCATAGTGTTCAACAATTGTCCTACCCAAGACCTAGCACATGCAAATTCTCCCTAGACAATGCAGAGAAAGCCTTTTTGGAGGTTAGGGAATCATTTAATTAGTTTCACATAGACACTTTGCATTTGTCTGTGGTGGAGACCATCACTGTTTTAAGAATCTGATTAGATTTCTTACTGATTTCTTCATGAAAAGGCAGCCAACAAAACCATCAGTTATATAAATTCTCGAGAGCCATCTACTGGCATCTTTCCTATCAGAAGTACATATCCACATTTGCATGTATGTGTGCATATGTATATGCTTAAACATGTAGGCATATGTACATGTACAGATATGCATACATACATCTGTACTTGCATATAGAGATATAAATGTATGCATAAAACGGAATTTTTATAACCATCTCACAATGTACAGTTGCCCATTTAAGAGATCTGACCTCATTACTACTGTGTTTAGAAGTTGAATTAGCAAAATTAATGAAGCCACTTTTCCTATGAGTCTGTATCCCTTATTCCTAAGCAATTCCATGTCCCCTCCCATGTGCACAGAACAGCTCTGAGCTCCCCATCTCCATAGCATCTACCTGTCCTCTGCGAATTAGCTGAGTTATAATTGTTCTTTCCTTGGAGGGAACAATAGTTTCTGTTCTTTACTCTGTCTCCACAGTTTGCAAAACTTTTAGAACATGCACATCATTGAGCTGTCTCCTGTTCTCAGATGTGGCTGACATTAATCATTGAGGATGTAAAAATTACCAGGCGGAATAGCACAAAATACAGAAACTGTATTCCTGTCTCTCATTTCATTTTAATTGAGTTCATTTTCATGTAGTTCCTTTTAATCAATTGTCTGCCGTAATAATAATTAAACACAAATTGTCAGTTAAATAAATATATTATTTATTCTTTAAGGAGATATAAAGATTTATTTATTTATTGTTCTAGGGTTTAGAGGTGGTTGTTCAGGTACTGGACACTTACCAGACATGCTGCAGTACATACTGTTGACATTGGCATTCATATAGAATTGAACAGGTGAAAATGTGGACAGGTGAAACAGGTGAACGTGTCTGAACAGGTGAAAATGTCTACAACATTTCAGATATTTGACTTTTTACTTTGCCATTGTAAATGGCATTCTTAGAGGCTAAACACACAGTATTAGGTTCTGGGCTGCAGTAGATTTCTTTTTAATGTGACAAAGAGGTGGTAATTTTCTGAAGTCTATATTCAGGATTAGTCTTTACCATCTATTTCTGTCCTACAGAAAATTTCTTGTCCTGTTTGTACCAGATAATGACAAAGAAAGATGAAAAAAAGACATGCACTCTCTGTAGACTCTATCATCTAAATGATAGACTCTATCATTTCAGAGGCTATACATCAGTTCTCTGTCCAGATGATGAAGTGTACTAGTAGACATTTACCAGAAACAACTGCTAATTATGAACTATCAAGCAAAGTAACTATCATTTGTGCCTTTTCAGCATGGTCCTCTCTTACTCCATGCATTTCATCCTTCTGACAACAAAGGCTTGAGAAAAAGTATTTCATGTGCCCAGTTTTCATTTTATTATTAAGAAACAAAATTCAGAGCTGAGCCCAAGATACACTAAATATCTGTAGAAATAGTATTCAGAAAGAGAAAATACTTTTTCTAGTGTATAACCATTATGTAAACTGAAAAACAAAACTTTGCCATGGAATCATGAATCTATTGAAATAAATCAAGATCCTGACTTAAAACATTTTATTCCTTTCTTTAAAAAAATAAAAAAATAAAAAATTTACTTGCTACATGAATAATCTTGGTCCTAAACTTTCACAAGAAAGAACAAAAAAACATTTTCTTATAAACTGTAATCCTTTTGGAAAATGTGCTTCATGATATAAGTAGTTTGAGCAGTTTTGTATTAAAACAAAACAAAACAAAACAAAACAAACAAACAAACAAACAAACAAACAAAAAAACACTAAGAAAGGCTAAAAATCACCTCTAATTTAAGCTAACAAAAATGGGGAAAGGTAATAAAAAACATGGAGAAGAAGAATAAATTAAAAATATAAATCAGTTTATGCAAATTAGTCAGTGTGTCATTCAGTTATTCTAGTTCAATTTAACATGATTTTTAATGCTCTGGCTTTCCAATTAATATCCATTTATTCTTTCTAACCTGTACTTTTTTCTGCCTACTTATATGTCCTACTTCTTTATATTCTTTATATTTGAAGACCCTATCTATTTTTATATATATATCTTTATTTTTTTAAGTAACCATCACTGTATATAATCAAAAATATCACTTTCTTTACTGATTTCATTTCTATATTAAATCTTGATTTATTTCAATTTTTATGAAATCACTGCTTTACAAGCTTCGTTTTAATTCCTGGCTAGTCCTAGTGTTCTTTTTTTGTTTGTTTGTTTTTAGGAGTTTTAGGAGTTTTATTTTTCTATAAGACATCTGTTGTATCTTTAGAAATATGTTACATTCTACATGTTGGCTTTTAATTTTAAATTAGATCAAAATAGAATAGAAACATAAACAAAAAGCAGTATGTGGTTTCCTGTTATCTAGTTTCTTCCCCTCATTCTTTTCCTATAGCTCATCTTGCCTTATATAACTGCAAACTATGAAAAAGCAGATAGAAAACAGAGTTACCAATGTATTCATGTCACACATACATCCACTTCACTTATCCTCCAGAACAGCTGGTATTATGGAAACACAACTATTGATTTTGATGAGCTTTGGATTAAGATCAAAAGAAATGGGAACTTTCAATAGGTCATTTCCCAATGGGGGAAAAAGTAAGATTTTCATCCACTGTTGAATCATAAATAAGGAGCAATATCATGATTTAGTCTTTTAGCCCTAACTTGACTTGATAACATTTGAGACTTTGTTGGAAGTAGACTTTGGAGCACAATACATTAGAAATCATAATATTGTAAGCACAGTTTCATGCATTATGATTTTGAAAATAGTAAATCTATGAAGAATTTGGAATTAGATGATCCTTAAGTTTCATTCAAATCTAAACCATTCTATGCTTCTATGAATTATTCAATAGGTAAATATTTTTTCATTCACTTATCCCACAGTGTATTTAAACACTTTTATATTACTTTAGCGTAGACTATAGACAACAAATGAGCATTTATACCAATCTCTATTGTCAAATTAATCATTTTACATTATAGCCAATTATAGTCTCTCACAGGTTATCTGAAACTTTTGTCTTTCAGGTTGAAATTTCTCAGGTTTCTATCTGAATATTATATTTATTGGTACTGTCATTATCTTTATTACTGGTTAATAATTTCTGTATGAAGATGGTCTTTGCAAGACATTTGGCAAGTTTTAAAAGTAACCAAGACGGGGGAGAGAAAGAATACACTTTATTGAATATAAAAATATCTATTTGCAATATTTTTTTAACAGCTTTAGTTCTTCAAATAATGACAGTAAAATTTAAATATTACAGTATGATATATTTAATGCAAAAGTCTTTAATGCAAAAGTCTTTTCGTGTTCCCAGAAAAACTGAAGTGAAAATCCAAGAATAAATAATATTGCATTAGATTGTGCTATTTGAGAAATATTATCTGATCCTGCAATTAAAAACTACAATGGTGAGCACAATCAAAAATAACATTAAAGTTGTGTGTTCCACAGAACAGACTGAATACTTGGCAGAACAATTTAGGAAACGACACTATCCAAAAAAAAAAAAAGAATTATATGACTAGCAATAGAAATGATCCAAAGGAAGAAAAAAAAAAAAAAAAAAGTGTATGGTGTGTGTGACAATTTTAACAACAAATATTCAAGCTATTGGTAGAATGTATTATCCACATAATAACACACCATAAAGAATGCTTCAGAAGTATCTTAGTAAAAAAAAAAAACAAGTGAATATTACAACTAAAATCAACTAGCCTCTAATTACAAATTCATGTAACTGTATGTATTCACATTATAACGTCTCTGATTTCTTTTTATATTTCCCCTTTATATTTATGTTTCAGGTTATTTGGAAACATTGAGGTTTTATTTTAAATAAATCCAGGACCTATGTTAGTGTGTGCTCTTACTACCAGAATTTCTTCCTACTGAAACTGGACAACCTTATAAGAACTGCTCTGGTCTAACTACCGGAAATGTATAAGGGAGTGCTGGTTGGCTTCAGCTAAAGCTGCTTAAGAACCTGTACTAAAAATGTGAGATGATAGATAAATGAAAGCTTCCAAGAACAAACATATCTGGCCTTTGCAAACAAAACTTATTGTGTTGAGCTGTTTTTTGTCTGATTTTAAGCATGTGCTGATACTGCTAGTAAAGCTCTGCACCATCTCTAATAAGCCTTTCTTTTACCTGTGAAATTTTAAGGTTGGAGTTGGAAAACCTCAGGGTGCTCTGTGTTTGACCTTCTGTGTTTCTTCAGAAGACTGTGTACACTCTTGTTTCCTCAACAGGGTGTAAAACTAGAACTATCACACACATTCTCTATTCCCTCATTATTTATTTATTTATTTATTTATTTTCTTAAGAAGTAAATAAATAAATATTATATCAGAAAAAACAATTAGGAATAATTAATTCTACTAAAAACTATTACACCCTTCCCCATCTTCAAAGCAAATCTTTTTTTTTCTCTTTTTTTTTTTTTTCTTTCCTTCCCTCCCCTTACTGGAAAGCCTTATGTTACATTGAATTTCACGTGATTATTTTCATCACTTTGCTTATCACAATGAATTCATCAGATAAATAAAATAACAATTTTCTTCCATTCAGTACAAAGCATAAATTCAGAGATAACAGTGATCTGGGGATTTAGAAATTGTTCTAATTTCATATGGTAATGAACATCTGTGATGTTTTGGTGACTCACTGGCTCAAAAGCATACAATTCCCAGGTTTCATTATTGTCTTTGAAAACTTTCAGGAAGTCCCACACTGAAAAGTGATGATAGACAACATGGCATAGTTTTAAGCAGTCTCCCAGTATGATGTCGGGTAATGTTAGGCTATAACCCAGTGTGATATGATGGTTAATGTGTCATACTTTAATGTATGAAAGAAAACTTCTCAATACTTTAGTGTTTTAATTACATCCTCCAAACTTTAGTGAGAGTGTGACTTAATGAATCAACCTGAGTGCTATTGTAATATTTTGCTTGTTTTTCTTTTTTTTTGTTGTTGTTTTTTGTTTGTTTATTTGTTTTTGTTTGTTTTTCATCCATTTGCTGAAGCGTCACAAATTGAGCCACCTGCTAGGAAATGCTCTTCTGAATGGTTTAATTCCCTTCTTTTGTCTTTCATCCCATTCCTCCCTTGACAGATAAGACTAATTTTCAAGTGTGCTCTGAAAATCTTGGAGCATATTTTCCTAATCATTTGTCTTAAGACACTCATCTGTTTACACTGGAGGATTTGCTTTTGGAAAATTGGAATACTTTGCTCTCAAGTTATTTTGTCACAGCATTTGCACCAAAGCATTTTAATATGCTCAATGAATTCAAGTGGAGCAAACAATTAAAAGGAGTTTTAAATAGCAAACAACACAATGCTTGCTATTCAGAGATATAGAGAGGCCAAAAAAAGGGTAAGATAACACTGAAAATCCAAATACACACTGCTATTTAAGGTAGGAAAAGGGCTATAAAATTTTTCACTGAGATGTGAAAAGTGTGTTGCAGGTGAAAGCCTTCGAACTGTTGTACTCTGAAGCATTCATCTCTGCCCAAAGCATTTATATTCCTGGAAAAGCCCATTCAAGGGCAATGTGTGCTACATTAGGCCCACGGGAGCCTGTACAGGTAGGAGTGTGAACATAAACTGGCCAACTTGGCAAAGAGGCAGCTAGACAACAGTATGAATGGATCAGTGCTGCCTCTAACTATCTCATCCTTGCATACAATTTTGATCTCCACTACTCCTCTAATTTTATTGGGTTAAAATACATATTTTTATTGGATAGATCAGACACATGGTTTCTTTAAGTCTTGCAGGTTGATATCAAGAGTACATAGGTTTTTTATAATTAATGTCATATAATGTAATATAATGTCATATAATGTGATATAATTAATTTTTATTTAAAAGATCTTCAGCTTCAGGGTTTAAGCTTTCTCTAATATCAAAGATCAAGATGAGATCTAACTATAAATGTAGATTTTTCTAGTCTCTTTCTGTGAGGTTCTTACACCTTTTTTTCTGAAATTCTTTGCACTGACCATGATGAGAGACAGACTATCAGATCTGACCCATTTCACATTTAGTCCATCATGGCAGTTTCCTTTTTCTTTAAATACTTAAAAATCTGTTTTAAGTTTCAAGACATTTGGCTAAGCAATAAATCTTCTTTCCAATCAATTTTCTCTCTTAAATCCTGGCTAGTTTAAATTGCTCTAAATTTTGTTGGAATTATTATTATTTTAATTGTGGTTATACAATAAGTATTTCATGATATGTATTCATTGCATTATCTTAGAAAAAAAAAAATCCCAAATAAGTTATTAATCCTAAATAAGATAATGAGTACTGAAGACTTGATTAAGGGTGTTCAGAGATTAGAAATGAGAACTAAAGATGACTATTGGGCCCAGGGGTAAATTCAAAGTTTTTAAACACCTTTTCAAGGGGGAAAAAAAAAAATAAAAATAAAAAAAAAAAAAAGGAAGAAAAGAATCCCAAACCAAACAAAATGAAGCGTGTTTTCAATGAGATTAAGAAATTTATTGGACTAAGGATTTCCTCCAGGAAGCAGTCTAAAAAAAAACAAAAAAAACACATATAAAAACAATAGAATGCACTTTCTGAGCTCCCCAGAGAGTTTATTATGTATCATAGGGGACACAATCTGATTAACTTCAGAGGGAATGTTAAATGCCTGGACTGCTAAAAGATTATTATTATTATTATTATTATTATTATTAATAATAATAATAATAATAATAATAATAATAATAATAATAATTTTATAAAGAAGTGGAATGAAAAAAAAATAAATAAAGACACTTTAAGGAGAAAGAGCAAATCAGGAAATGATGGCTGAATCTTATTTCCCTCCATAAATGTGACGTGTTTAAAAGTATGCAGGTATTCAATCTAATATAAGATTTTTCTATATATAACATATAAAACATATATGTCAAGTAGTTTCACAATGAAACATGTTTAAAATATATGTATATCAACTGAGTTAACTAGAGGACATTTTGTGCAATATTATAGACACATTTGAAATGAACAAAAACATTTTCTCCTAACTGCCACAGAACCCAACTTCATCCTGCTAAATGAGTGAAAACATCATATTTTGCCTAAGCAATAACATATACATATTTATACATAAAACAAAATGTACATAAGTACATGTATATTTGTACATTTACATATATATATAAATATACATATATTACTTTTTTCTTCAGTTCTTTGCAATTCTTCCTCATTGTACATGCTTTTAGATCATTTCATTATCGTACATTTCCAGATAATGAATAGAAGATGTCCCCAAATGTGCAGAACAAAACTTTACAAATATGTAAATCCTGGGAAATATGCTTTCCAATAATATCAGCACCCCTATTTTTTAAAATAAAGTTTGATGGGAAGATTCTGTGCTGCTACTCAAATGATGTAACTGATGTAACATTGTTTTCAATGATGTTAGAAATATTTCTACCAAACAGGGGTTATTTAAATATCTAAGTTCTCACTTTCAAATTATATATGTAGATACATGTACTTACTGGCGGAAACAGACCAAAAAATGATTCCGTTAGAGAAGCAGTAGCCCTCTGACACCTCTGAAGTAGTCAGGCTCTTACAAGAATTTAGCTGGAAAAAGGGGCAAAGAGTTCTTTGTTTCTTCTAGTTTCCTGTGTGCAAATTTACCCACAATCACAATGAATAAGATTTGACTGCTTGAAATGAAATTCTCCTACTTTAACATTTTCTAAAATTTGGTACAAACTATTCTATACTTCCTTGTCAGTGTATATTTAAAGCCCTCTTAATATGCATCTGAAACTTTATGTTGGTAAATAATAAAAAACTCATAAAATCAATTAATTTACCTCTAGTAAGACATAAATTTTATATATGAATAAAAACAGGAAATCTTTCTGAACATTGCTATTTCCCTTAAACTCTTCCTTTTTTAATTTCAAAATGGAACACAGAAAACTTTTTATTTTTTTATTAGGAAACAATCAATTTTGATTTGATTAAAAAGTGTTGCTAGGATAGAAATAATATTAATGTGATTGGGCATATTGTATTTTCTGGGCTACATATTGAAATATAATTTATTTTCAAATAATCGATTTTAAATTAAAATGTTAATTAATCAATACAAAATACAGATGGAATATTTTTACATTATTAATAAGTCTTGGCCTTTTTTTTTTTTTTTGAGTGTAATGAAAAGATTTTTTCTAATTTGTTTTCTAAAAAAATTTTCTAATTTGGCATTAGAGGGCTTATTTCATTCAAAGAACATTCACAAGATAAACACAGTTTGAAGAAATATATTTAAAAATAAAAATAAAAATAAAAATAATAACTTTACTAAATCCAAAGCCAGTTTTGGTTAAACCATCTAACAGGTCATGATTTGACTTAACTGTATGAAGTATAGCACAAACATTTAAATAAGTGCAAACTTAACTCTGTTTTGAACATCTCTAACACAAGTTAGATGTGGCTAGCACTGACTGATAATTGCCTTCAAGCTTCTTGGAAGGAATTAGCCTGTTGATCATCCAGAAATTAATTAAGATTATTTTCAGTGATCTCACCAACTGATATTGTACATTCTTTAGAGAGGAAGGAGGTACAATATATAAAGTCATTGCCCGCATGCCACTCTGATAGGAAAGCATATACTCAAAGTACAATGATAATTCCTCTTTGCTTTTTCTGTCAACTGCAAAAAGAAATGGTGTGATATAAAGCAGACCAGTGCCAGGCCAAAGATTAATAAGCACTGATAATTGTGCAGACAGTGAATGACAACATCATCATGAGTGACAGCTGATACTAAAACTCCCTGCAGAAAGACACAGTCTTAAATGATGTCCCACAGACAGTTGCAGAAGTATTGCAGGCCCTGTGGTTTGAAATTAAAATTCAGCAGAATTCTCTGTATCATCTGAGATGCCTAAAGTTGTCTGAGACTGAAAAAAGGTTGGATCAGGCATCATGACAGCTCCTTTAGGCAACACCCCAGGCCTGTATCCTCTATAAACCCTGAAACTTTTATGAATAATGTATTATTTGTCATTATTCCATCTAGCACTACATTAGTTTTTAAATACTAGTCTTGTAATTATTTGTCCCTCTGCACTTCATCAGCTCAGACAATTTAATCTGTGTTCTTTAACACACCAAGAAGTCAATATTTCTTGTGAAAAGTTTAAAACAATTGATGATAGTTTTATAAATCAATTATTACAAAATTATTATTTGTGCGAATATATTACTGTCTCCTCTTTGATGGCTTAATTCCGGCTGCATACATATGTCCTTCTGCACCTCCTGTGGAATCAGCTATTATGCATGTGCAGTGACAAGTACATGCAGATGGAAGACTACAAATGTTCTGTAATTTGTTTCTGTGTACCCTTGCTAATGTTACATTTTTGAATTTGTAAATTCTCCAGATTAATGAGGGTCAAGCATGTTTTCTATGAATTACACCCTGTGTTTGTTATGGCATAAACCATAAAAAGTGTATTTTGAATATTTCCAGAGAAAGTTGTACAGCTTATCTTAAGCACTTAACAAAATAAATAAATAAATAAACAAGGAGACTTTGTCTATAGACAATATATATATATATATTGTCTATATTGTCTATATATATTGTCTCTCTCTCTCTCTATATATATATATAAAAAATAGGAAAACCACAGGGATAGATCGATCTTCATCTTGTTTAAGATAAACATTCCAAAGAACATAGGCTTCTGATCCTGATTCAAGTTGGTATATAAATTTATATAAATTCCTCGAAACTCTGAAGCTTTTTCAATTGTCATAGGAACAGGATTTTTTATGAAACACCCTGTGTGTACTCATTCTCACCAGAACATAATAACAGAAAAAATAATAATAATAAAAAAAAAAAATGTATCCATAAGATTTTAGGAAAGGATGACTTTCAGATTTGATTTCAGATGAAATCCAGATTTGACAATCTGGAGCCTGATGCAAAGCTCAGCAGAGACATTGGATCTGCTGCAGTCAGTAGGTTTAGGCTAATGAGAAAAAATGCAAATTTGTGTAATAAACAGATCATTTGTGTAACAGATCATTTTCCTTTTATTATAATGAATGCAATTCCTATACTATTTCTGAGTTTCAAAACACCTTACTAAAATACTTGAAAGCATATCTGGAGTCTTCCATCAGTACAATTTGCTTGCTTGCTAGAACATATTTAATTTTATGTTATCTATTGCTTTGATGGATGGAGAAATTTAAATAGAGTACTATTTTTTTATTTTTCAAAATTAACATGACAATTGCAAAAGTATAAACTGTTCTGTATGCAGGAATATATCATACCTAAAGGGCCACCTTTCTTCAAGTTCAAAGGGAGATTAATGATCTTGTTAGGATGTAAATTACACTTCCAGTGTTGATATGAAAGAAGTGCTGTAAAAGATGTACTGTATATATAACTTTGGCACTAGGTAATACTTATGTGTAATTAATTTAGAATGTATATTTTCCTCTGTAAAGCCCTCCAATGTGATGCATATAGTTTTTTCCCTGTGTGCCTCCTTTGTCCTCCTGTGCCAAAAGATCCAGTGTTTCTCAAACACATAGTTACTGAATTATAACTTAGAAATTCACTTCTACCCAAGTTTAGAATCCTGGAGAAGAAAACAAAACTACTTACAATGTAATTTTCAATCAGCTTTTACTTCGCTGTGTATTAATTTTTAGATATCTTTTTGCTATCTGATAAGTTTGATGAGTTTTTATTTTCCACAGTTATGGAAAAAATATATATATATTTGATTTTCTTTAAGGATTTTAAAAACATTTTGGAAAACAAAACAAAGAAAAATAAAACACATATGTCATGCATTTAACAATTTATTTGCATTGATGAATTCAAAATATATCCTCAGGTAATTTTTTTTCCTCTACTGTAGATATTACTAACATTTTAAGCTACGTAACCTATGAACCAAAGTGCATATGTCAAACAAATTGAAGTTTCACAGAGTTGTAGGATGACTGAGGTTGGAAGGGACCTCTGGAGGTCATCTGGTCTAAACCCCCCGTGTTCAAGCAGGGCCACCAAGAACAGGTTGCCCAGGACCATTTCAATGGAGCTTCCCGTGTTTCCATTTGTACTCATTGCTTCTTGTCCTGGCACTGGACACCACTGAAAATAGCATGGTTCTGTCTTTGTACCCTCCCCTAAGGTATAGATCCCCAAGAACCTGTTTTTTCTTCAGGCTGAAAAGTTCCAGCTCTCTCAGCCTATTCTCATAGGAGAAATGCTCCAGTCTCTTCATCATCTTGGTGGCTCTTTGTTGGACTCTCTTCAGTATGTCCATGTCTCTCTTGAACTGGGGATCCCATAACTATACACAGCACTCCAGATGTGGCCTCACCACTGCAGAGATGACAAACTGAAAGCAAAATGAAATACCATGAAAATTGTTCTGTAATGTGACCCATACCTAGATTATTTGGACTGAAATATTCTATGCCTGATATTTGCAGTAGTAGTGAAGGAAAGAATGTAAGTGTAAGAGATATCTGAGTATTCTGGAAACTGGAGGAACAGTAAGTGAAAAAACTTGTTGCTACCTAAGCAACACAATTGAACTTTGGAGTAAGGTGTGGGATAAGTGTGGGAATTAGCAGTTTTAGAATGAGAGACTCTTAGAGCTTCAGATGATTCAGAAACACAAGGAATAGGCCTGCAACATGAACTAGCAATCATCACAAACTCAGCAAAGGAGCAAATACAAGATGGAAAAGGGAGGAAAAGGATATCCAAGAGGATGAAGGCAGAGGTACATGGAGACAGTGTATGATATCAAAGATGGAGGAATTATTCTTAATAATATTAGGTTTGAGTAACATTTTTTGAGAAATAGTTTAGTAGTAGTTTACATTTATGCTATATTTAGGAAAGCCACAAATATTAAAACTACCAGAATGTAGGAGTTACCCTTCTAGCCCTATGTATACCCTTCTAGTCCATGTATACAATAAATCTGCATGTCAGCTGCCTGTATGATGGTTAGATGTGCAGGCTACTGATGCAGGCTATATCCTGCAGGCTATATCCTGCAGGCTAAGACCTGTCCTGAGGCTAAGCAGCAGGAAAATTCACTCTTCCTGGTGTGTATGGATATTCCTTACTTCTGGAGTCAAGTGTTTAACAGCAGAACACAGCAGAAATCTTTTGTTCTGAACTACTTAAATCCACTATAATTCATCCATAATAGGTTACTAACACTATGGTACATATGGCACCTGTACAGTTTTGCACAAGAAGCAGTTTTAGGAATGACTATGTCCACACCTAGACATACCTACCCTTTCAGAGCTGTATTTACAAAATTACTGACCTGAAAATAGCTCCCTGACAAGCAACACGTTCAGAGGAAATTTAGCTTTGCCAAGCAGACTTGGCCTATAAGCATTACCTTACATATAATATAATCCTGAAAAGGAGCCAAATAAGGGTCAGGAAATGTTTGCTTTAGACACTGGCAGTGTAAACAGTTATGCCAAAAGTAAACGAGAATTGCACTGCATAATGTTTTATTAGGTTTAATCTCTCATTAACTTTAGTTCTTTTGCAGTTCAGAAGTAAAGAATTATTTTATAAGCACTGCAGATCAATGTAAAATGAAAGCTTGGTTTCCAGATAATCTAGTTCTCAGGAAACAAAGACATGTCCTATTGAGAATAATGAGAAGAATAAACCCAGGTTACTAAGTTTAATATTTTAAAGTGACACATGATTTCACAGATAAAAAAAAAAAAAAAAAAAAGTGCTGGCTTAAAAACAAACAAACAAATTTTTATGTATTTCACCATGCTAAAGATTGTATCAGGGTGTACAATGGGAGAAAACAAGTATATAGTTTTACAAGGAGGTATTTACTGTGTTTATTTTGGAAAAATAAAAAATAAAAAAATCTGCATAAATGGAATTTGGCTGCATCAGACATATGATTATCTTCAACTCAGAGTTTGATATGTGATTCCAAGGAAGGCAGTGGGCCTGCATCAAAATGGTCCATTAAGAGAGGTCATTATCTTTGAAGACCCATGCAAGAGGATCCATCCGCAAAAACATACATAATCCTCTCTTTACCCTCTCTGCAGAGACCCTCCAAACATGATCTCCCTAGCTAAAAATCCCTCTCTCTCTTTTTTTCAGATAGTAAGAAATTAACTAGAAATATTATGTGTCTCCTTTTACCTCATATCCAATTTCTCACCTATGAAGACACAGAGGAGGGGTCATGCCTTCATGGTGAGATATCTGGAGCCCCAAGCTCTAGCTGGTCTTTGGGTTTTATAATGCCAAAATAGTTCTAAATAGCTATGCCATGAGCAGAGCAGTAGTCACGTAGCCAAAAAGGATTCTAGAGGTAAATTAGTGGTTAGGGCACTCATTCACATTCAGGAAAGATACAATCACTGGATTCTGTCTGCTTTCTTTCATCTTTTACTGAATGCACTCACATTCCTGAAAGTGGGGACCACACCTGCATTTCTCCCTATTCTGTGCCAGAACAGTAACCATGAGGGCAGATCCAAGCTTGCTCTTGCCTCAGTAACATGAGACTGTCACATCTCTGGCAGCAAAACAGCTCAGTTTCAATAAGATGGGCAGAAAACTTACTTGGTTATTTTTTTTTCGTACCTGTAGTTTTCAAAGAATCACAAGATGGTTGAGGTTAGAAGGCACCTCTGGAGGTCATCCCTCTGGGGGGATTCAAACCCCCTGCCCAAGCAGGGTCACGTAGAGCAGGTTGCCCAGGACCATGTCCAGGCATCTATTGAAGATCTCCAAGAAGGGAAACACCATGACCTCTCTGGACAATCTGTGCCAGTAAATCACACTTTAAAGAAGCCACAAGTGACCCCTGTCCATGGGTTAGTGTTCTGAATTCACCAGAGTTAGTAGTCTGTGTCCAAACCTTGAGGGCAACAAAGTTTTGAGGAGCATCATAGACATGGAGTACTCACTTTTAGGTGTGCATGAAAAATGGCAACTGAACCCCTTGAAATCCTCAGAGTGTGTAGGTAGACACACACTCCTTGTGCAGCTGGGAAGTTTTGACAGGTGCTGAAAAACAGGCAGACCAAATTACTTTAAATGCAACTTCAGAAGTTTATAGGTGCCCGATCCCCTATTCAGGTGGATGTAATCTCACCCAGTGCCTCATCATAAGAAAATCTAAGAAGCCTTTCAATTGTCATTTCCATTATGATTCTTTCATTAAACCTTAATTTTAGATTGTAGGTGTTTTGATTGTTGATGTTGTTTATTGTTTTTATGAAAGATGTGTTCTTATTTAAAATGATGTCCTATTACCCAGTTTCCAGGCAACTTACTGGGTTGCTAAGTTGTAACAAAAATCTTTAAAAAATTAGATCATCATTTCAGTTATAAGCTTTTAGATCCTGCAATTGTGATATAGATGTTAGATGGGGTATGAGCTGAATATTTTCCTTATCTTGAAATAGATCCATAAACGTATTCTAATTTGTGTATTATTCCAAGCTCAGTCTTTTTCACTGACTGGCACTCTTGGCACAAAATAAAACAATATGATTTCTACTCATAATTCCTTGAAGTACTGTTTTTCTCTCCTTCTCCCAAACACTTTCAGTGTAACAATAATTAATCATATTTTGATAATGATGCTTTAGATTTCATTTTTAATTTTTAAGAAAAGTGCCATACTAACTATAACCTATCATATATGCTTATAAAATATAATTAACATTTTGTTGCATGTGGTGATACATGAAAGTCAACTGAGGAACTAGGTACAATAACGATTTTTTAAATATTTTCTGTCAGAAAACCTGTATAGTCATGTTGTGGTTTAACCTGTCCATCAGCTAAGCACCACACAGCTGTTCACTCACCGCCCCTTGACAATGGGATGGGGGAGAGAATTGGAAAAAAGTAAAACCTTGTGGGTTAAGATAAAGATGGTGTATTAGGACAGGAAAGGAAGAAAAATAATATTGATAATAATAATGGCAATAGTATTGCTAATAATAATGTGTACAAAACAAGTGATGCACAATGCAACTGCTCACCACCCTGTGACCAATGCCCATCTTATCCCTAAGCAGTGGTTCTCCCCGACCCTGGCCAGCCACCCCATGTTAATTGCTCAGCATGATGTATGGAATATCCTTGTGGATAATTTGAATCAGCTGTCCTAGTTCTGTCCCCTTGTGCACCCCACAGACAGCTCACTGGCAAGGTGGAGTAAGAAGCTGAGTCCTTGGCTTAAGGACTTGGTGTAAGCAAGCACTGCCCTGCAACAATTAAAACATCAGTGTGTTATCAATGTTATTCTCATACTAAATCCAATACACAGCACCATACTGTCTATTAAGAGGAAAATTAAATCTATCAAGACCAGGACAAGTCATTATGTATTTTATACTATTATTAGCCAATAAAACCTCTCCTGCACTCAACTTCAGGTAAAGCAGTTAGATGTTTTGTTTTGTGACTAAACTTATACAATAGAATAAATACCTCTAAAGACAATACTTGTCCTGTTAAAACCATAACATTTGTAAAATAACATCACATAGGAATTTTGATTTATCAGCCCTTTATATATTTATTTTAAATGAGCTAATTTAGTATTCTTGAAAGTGTATACTTTTCAAACCATATCGTTGCTTCAGAAAATATATGTTCATATATTAAAAAAATATTCAGAAAATACAGAGCTCTTTAATCTCCATGGAAGTCTTATAGGCATAATTAAGCCCTGTAGGTTTAGGAAGTCTAGCATGAATAGTAGACTCTAAGATTCAGAATACTTATATTCACTGGACAAATAACACTGCAGTGGTATTTCCCACAGATGTAGATGTCTAGAATAAGGAAAGGCATTTGATTTCGGGATAAAATACTTTATTAAACCAGACAAAAATTTATTTCTGATAGAGCACTGAAAGTTGTAAAGGTCTTAAACTCTTCTTCCTGTTACAGCTATTCAGAAGGTAGCTCTGCAATGTGACGACGACTGCTTTCTGTTGTCTACAGGAAAATTAAGCACTATATTGCGACACAGTTGCGACAGGTCAAATTGTAGAGTTTGAAAGTGTTAATCATTCTTGGGAAAAGTATAAACAAGGTTTTCTCACTTACTTCCCATGCTCTGGGAGTGTTCTTTACAAGGGTTACCTGAGTTACCTAATGACCTTGAAACCTCCCAACCATCAGAAATCTCAGAAGGTAGTGAATTAGTCATGATTTATACCAGCTGACATTGTCTTCTTATATTTTGAATATTTTGTTTGTTTGGTTGATTGTTTCCTAGAGAAGATTTTTTGATATAATTCAAAACTATATTGAAATTGAAACTTTAATTTTCTTCACATTTTTTGTTCCTTCTTCTGAATTTAATTCAATAATTATGTTGTTTTCATTACTACTGTAGTTAAAATTATTTTTATTGTTCACAGTTAAGGAAAACATGCTATGTGCAGCTGAACCTGTACATATTTATTGCTGCATTGAGTCCTCCACCAGTCCTGACATGCCTGTGTAATACATGTTCAATGAAGTGCTAGATAATGTGAGCAGGAAAATGTCATGGAAATAATAGGGAAATGTTTCTCTTTTCTATTCATCTGGGCCTCCAAAAATAATTGCACTGGAGTTTGAATTTCAAACTTTTTATGCAAAATATTTTGACATGAATACATTGAAAGTTTGGGTAATTTGGTAGGGAGGAATTCTGTCTTAAATTTGACAGCACTGTGTGTGTCAATGTAACAGATCAATGTGTTTGACAAGAGACATTTTTTCCCTAGAATATTTCCAGATATTTCTCAGAATGTATTTCCTCAGAAGAAGTCAAACTGTTAAATTCATTTTGCCTTCTAACAAGAACTACCCATACTGCAGCAGCAAAGCTAAAGTTCCTGTGTGGAAACAATGGCAGGAGGTACTCAACACAGTTTTACAGTGTGTTTATTGCTGAACACAATGGTGAGTAATGGCAACTTTCAGATTAGCTTGCCTTAACACAAACATCTTATTGGTTCATTAAGTCATGTACATGAAAATAAATAAGTAAATAAATAAAATAACATTTTATTTCTGCTTCCTAAATCAACATGGAATAAAAATTGCAGAAAAATTTTGTTTATATAGAGTGTGCAAGGGGGTTATTTTTTTGAAATAGCCTAACTTCAGTCAAAAATGTTAGCCATATGACTTGGTAAGTTTTATCTTTGTGAATGCAATGGAATTTTCACATTCCAGTAGAAAATATATATTTCTATTATTTTCATCAACCCATACTCCGTTTATATTTGCTCAAGCACCTCACTACAAGAAGGACACTGAGGTGCTCAAACGAGTCCAGAGAAGGGCGACCAAGCTGGTGAGGGGTCTGGAGAACAAGTCTTACGAGGAGTGGCTGAGGGAGCTGGGCTTGTTCAGCCTGGAGAAGAGGAGGCGACCTTATCGCTCTCTACAGGTACCTTAAAGGAGGCTGTAGCAAGGTGGGGGTTGGTCTGTTCTCCCATGTGCCTGGTGACAGGATGAGGGGGAATGGGCTAAAGTTGTGCCAGGGGAGTTTTAGGTTGGATGTTAGGAAGAACTTCTTTACCGAAAGGGTTGTTAGGCATTGGAACGGGCTGCCCAGGGAAGTGGTGGAGTCACCATCCCTGGAAGTCTTTAAAAGACATTTAGATGTAGAGCTTAGTGATATGGTTTAGTGGAGGACTTGTTAGTGTTAGGTCAGAGGTTGGATTCGATGATCTTGAGGTCTCTTCCAACCTAGAAATTCTGTGATTCTGTGGTTCTGTGAGGATAGAAATATTACTCTAGCTTGTCACTCTTCACATCACTCAGTGTTTGAATAACAACAAATACCATGCTGTTATGATCACACTGTTTTGTATTATCAAGGATAGATAGATATTTTATGATTTCAGTTCAGAGAAGCTTGTATAGCTCAGCCTGAGAATTTTCTCTTTGCTTATTTGACAGGCTTAAACAATGGCCTTTAGACTTGTAAATCCAAAGAAATCCACAGGCTTACAGAAGACCACTGTACAAAGACACTGAGAAGACACTTGCGGGGATAGGGGAATAGAAGTCAAGGTGGTTCAGAAAAGAACAAATGGTTCAAAATTGACTGCAGGAGTACTGCAGTTGCCATGGTATAAAGCAGTGCCATGACCTTCATGTGACAGCCTGGCCTCTAGTCTAGCCTGGCTGCTGTATTGAGAAACACTCTGTGCTGCTGTACGATTCAACATGGCTCACGTAGATGCAGATTAAATCTCTTTTACCTACTGTTGGTTAAGTCCTAAGTTGGATTTGACAGTCCATTAAAATGTCCAGCTGCTTTTTCGTAAAAATAATGCAATTATTTCCAGCAGCGAAGCTACTCTTCTCTTTCCATGCATACACACCTCTCATGCCACGTGGGCTAGCCACAATTTAGGTCTCAATTTATGCACACTGTGGTATAGAAAATATTATTCTTCATCTGGCCACTACCTGTAAACAATCAAATCCAATCAATTTAGGTGTTTATTTTTGTTGAATATTTTATCTCAGATTCAGTTCTCTTGTTACGGATCAAATTGGACCTTGCAAAGTTATTCACATAATCAAGAGAAAAAAAAAAAAAAAAGGCAGTATAGAGCATCTTTAAATAGAACTCATTGCATATATTTTAATATATGCATACTCTAGGCCTAAACTGGCATAAATGGATGTTTTAGCTCCTGATGTCTTCCTGTAGGGAAAAATAAATAAATAAATAAATAAATAAATAAATAAATAGTATGATGGAATGAGTTGTTTTGTTTTGGTGTGTTAGCATCTGAAACTAAGGATTGAATTTCCATTTGTATTACATAGGCCTCGTAATTGGATTGCTATTGGTAGTCATATACCTAGCAAATTTCAACCATGTTCAATAGACTATGAGGCAGACAGCTGGAGGGGATCAGCCTGTGCACCCACAAAATGCGCAGATTCAAGCTAAGACATTAATGTATGCTTGAGAAAGATTTAGCAAACAAAAGAAGCTTAGAAAAGTAGTCTGTGATCATCAATCAGCCAAAGATGACTCAGCCATGAGCCCATAGATACTGCTGACACACAAGTATGCCTTTTTGGGCTACAAGAAATCTCTGCCCAAATCCCATGTACCTTGTGCTAAACAAAACTCCCCACTGAGCTGAACTGTGGTCTAGTGTCCCTGTCTGCATCAGTACCCACAAGCAAAAATAGTATGTGGGCCTTTGCTCAAATGCTGGCCCATGTCCTCACTTTTTGTAAACATGGTTCCTGGCATGGGTTTGGCACCAGCCAGCATGCCCTCACCAGACTGCAACCTTTTGTTGTTTAACCCATCCACACAGTCATTAACTCACCCACTCCCCACAAGTGGGATGAGGGAGAGAATGAGAAGAGAAACAAAAAAATACAAGCTCATGGATTGAGATAACAACAGTTTAATAGGACAGAAAAGGAAAAAAAAAAAGGTGATGATGATGGTGATTGATGTTGATGATGAAGACATGTACAAAGCAAGTAATGTACAATGTTCACCACCCATTGACTGATGTCCACCCCATCCCTGAGCAGTGGTGTTTCTTCCCCTCCTTCCCTTCACTCTGTTGTCAAGAAGGGTCTCACCTTATCCCAGGGACACTGAAAAATAGGCACCTCAACAGTAATTGTCCTAAGTTTTAAAGCCTTATTCATTAGTGAAATTCTGGTATGCATACTTACCATTATTGTTACTAAAAAGATAATTTATATGAACAGGATGAAAATAATGCAAGGTCACAATCTGTCTTCTTTCTGCCCATTGTAAAATTCTTGTAAAATTCTTATTTTTTCTGTTTGTTTTGTTTTGTTTTGTTTTGTTTGTTTGTGTTTTTTTTTCTTTTTGTTTTGTTGTTTTTTTTTTTTTCCTTTATGTTAGTTTCCCTTTCTTCTGCATTCATGATGCAGTCATGTCACCAAATTTTAATGATATATTTTTTAGTTTTTCCATACTAATAATTGCTTCTTTGTGCCTCACAGATTAAATACATGCAAATATATACATATATCTCTAATACTATTTATAATTTCTTGTATATGAGCTTACATTATGTAAAGATTTTCAGAAAGCTAGGTCCTGATTCTTAAACTAAAAGACTGCTTTTGCTCTAATGCTATGAGACAGGAGGTAGCAGCCAATGTTTATATTATTGATTAATCAGGTACTGAAGGGATTAGGCTCCAAGACTGTTTAGCACACAAAAATCCATACTTATTGCATTAAAACAGATTTTGAGACCTTGTTTATTGGTTATATCCAGTGTCAGGCCTCTGCAATTTATTCAAGCTGAAATGTCTATAATATATGTGAACATAAAGCAATCTGTTAAGAAGAATATATAATGTGGGTGACACAACAGCAAATAATTGTAGTAAAATAAAGGTCAGTAATTGAAAAAGACCGTTTATGCAAACACTTGTAAATTTATAAAACTGCTTAAACATTAAATATATTGAGTAAATAAAGATGAAGTTTGGACTATGCCCAATTTTGGCTACTGTTTTCTTTATTTCATGGATTTTCTGTTAGGAATTTCTGTTAGGAATTGTTTTGTAATTTTCATGAATAAAAAAAAAAAATAAAATCATGGGCTTGTCCATAACTTCTGCATGTCTACTCAAATAGAACAATGTGTGTTATTGCTCTTCAGGATATGATGTACTGGCCAGTGAAAGCAAATACTGTTTGCTGTTTGAAAGAGAAATTGTCATAGGTACTCAAGTGTGTTGAAAGGCATGTGTTTTTATATGTATAGCTGTGTATGAGAGACATTCTGAGCATGAAAAACCTTAAGGAAATGTGGGGGAAAAATAAATAAATAAATAAATAAATAAATAAATAAATAAATAAATAAATGATAAATTATTTATTTGGTGAATTTCATCTCTTGCCATATCTGTGAACATTCTGCAAGGAGAATATTGTGTTTTCAGATTTGTTCCATCTTTTATGTAATTTGATATGCCATTTGGATTCTTAAAATAGTATGGTTTACACAATAACCTTTTTCAGCTTTGTACAAAACAAGTCACGACAATCCCATTCTAAGTTATGTATAGAAATTGGGTTTGTATTATTAACAAAGTTTTAGAAGTTTTTACTTAGTAATTGTTTTTCTGACTTGAGGTTCAATCTTTTTTTGTAATATTGCACACATTTGCCTGGAACACATAATCCTACTAATAAAGAATATGCTCTTTTCTCTGTGTTTCTCCTCTGAAAAATTAATCCAAGGAGAATTTTTGGTCGTACTTTTTCCTGTTTTGTTGTTGTTGTTGTTGTTGTTTTGGTTTGGTTTTCTGATTGAAATTGCGGTATACTTAAAACTTATATAATAATATTTTCTGTACGATTAAGTGGTTAGTGGTCTAGCTTCTTTTAATGTTATTCTTCCCAGCATCAGTAACTGGCTGTATTTAGCAGCTACAGTACAGTCTTCATGACTTTCAGTCTTCATTTTGTTTTAGAGGTTACAAAGTAGTGTGTTGGAGAGAACATTTTTATCTTCTCCAAAACCATCATATTCTACATATCTTACACATTTCCACTATGCTTCCCTTTCTTTTCAATCTTCTTATTCTGCTTAAGTATCTTGTCTCTGGAAGTATGTAACATTGTTTTCCAAAACTATGTGCCTTGGTTGAAGCTTTACCTTAACATAGATGTAATTTTAGACAATAGTTTTAAGCTTCCTGCTGCTTGATGCTGTTGCTCATATCCTTGTATGTCCCACCCATAAGGACTTCATAAAACAGCCCATGCATATACCTCAAACAAGTAGGTGATTTTATGCAAGACACGTTTCCTTTCTACAACTGTTCTTGTAATTCTGTTTTCATTTCTATAAATTATTGTCGAAAAGAATCTTCATACAAAGTCATGGCTTGTCATTATGAACTGTGAGTTCTTTAGTGCAAATGCCCTTTATGCTGAAATGCTGTATTCTGATTCCTTACCTTCAATGTGGGACTCCATTTTATGTTGCTGAGGGCTTTGTTGACAGGCAAAATTTCACTCCTTATATTAATATAGTTTGGAAGTTTTTAGAAATGCATTCTTTGGGGTAACAAACATATTCAGAAGTAAAATTAGCTTTTTTCCTACTTAGCTTAAAACTCTTCCTTACTGACATAAACTGGAACAATAAAAAATAAAAATTAAAAATTTTTATTCAACGTAAAAGCATGGAAAGCAAACTTTAGTATACAAATGTTGATTCCAGCTAGCACCTGAGATTATATAGAAAATATTTCCCTATGTAAACAAGGTATAAACAATAAATATCAATTGAAAATTGTTTAGATACAGAAATGTTTCAGGTTAATCAACTCTTTGTGAGGGAAGGCAAACAGAACAGATTTGTCCTTTTAGGAGAAGTATTGACTACCCCAACACAGTTTATTTTCTTTACATGGGTAGCTGTGGTGTTTATAAAGGAACTACAGATAAACTGAAATTTTAAATACACTATTAATACTGGACTCTGTGAAAATAAATAAATTTGGAAAAATAAGTGTTGCATTGTTCTTAACACACAATTCATGTAAAATAATGATAAGATGAACACTTCACTGTGACAAATACTAGTGTATTTGTTCTGAAAGTACTTACTTTGTACTCTTACTCTTTACTTATCTTCTTACTGATTTGTATGTTCCAATGTCTGATTTTTCTAGTGTGTAGATGATATTAAAAGTATTGTCTTATTCTAGTATCTTTCTGTATATATCTAATAGAAATATCACACAAAAAAAAATCAATTTATTTTTGTTTTTGCTTAGTTTTCCAAATTTCACCTTATTGACAATTCACATGTTAATGTCATTTTGTGATTTTTTTTTTGGTTTTAGTTACATGTATATTTCAGTAATAAACTAAACACTTAAAATATAAAAATGTACTGAAGTATTTTGAAAAGAATATAAAATATGAAAGACTCCATAAAATACACATTAAACAGAATATTAGAAAATACTTGTTGGGTTTTATTTTATTTTTTTCCCTACTTACACAGTCTAACAAGAATTTAATTAGTAGGATGATTTGCAAAGTTTAAATTAAGAAAAAATTCCTTTTAACATCCTGATTATTTTTTTTTGTACTCATTTTCTTTCTCTTCAGATAAATGTGAATGTTACTAAAAATAATAATAATAATAAAAAAAATATACAGCTGGTAGGTTCTGTTCTTTTGATCCTTGCAGTTTAGGAACATACTACATTGCATCATCCTTCGGAAAGGTCACCTTTCCCTACTGTCCCATTGTTTTAACACTGATCTTGTGGTATAACTAAAACCTTTCCCTCATACCCTTTCTACATGACTGGCTGAAGAAGATACACCAGGGACCTGGATCAGATCTATTACAGGGCATGAACATTTCTCCCTGAATGAGTCTCTTCTCCAGTTACTGGACAAAGTTACTTACAGCCTTAGACAAAAGTGGAGTCAGAAGTGCCTTAATAACAGTCCTGCCTTTATTCTCTGACCACAAGTCTAACCAGACTTTCCATGGACTGCAGCAATTTATTTCTTCTGCATTTTCCCTCCCATCCTCAACAAACGCACAGCAACAAAGAAAGCCAGAAGGACTTATCTTTCTGAGTGCATGCTGGATCTAACCATTTCTTCTACTCTATTTCTGTCACACAAACTAGCTCTTGGATAGTGTTACCAAAGCTGAATGCAAAATTATCAAAGTGGAATAAATTCCAGCAATCTTCCTCCTCAATATACATGTACAAACAAAAAAAATCAATCAAACAAAAAAACCTTGCATTTGTTTCTCTTTGGAAGCTTGAAGATTCAGAGGGTGAGAAAAATGGGCAGTTTGTCTTCTAATGGAATATGAATGCCATATATAATGTTACTTGAGAAGATGTAAAATGTTTATAAAAACTGTCAGAGATAGCAAAACTAATTTGTAGCATGTGGCATGCATGCTGTTGAATCAAAAAGTTTTTCATACACCTACAGTTTGGCTGTAGAATGTATGAGAATACAAATTTTGCTGATACATTGCAGCTGCAGCTCAACTGAATGTGAAATGCTTTGATTTGCAAAAATTCACACCATGTGCCAGAGAAGAAGAAAAAGGAGCGTTACAGTCTCTATTTTAATGTCACTGAAGGTGAACTACTCTGATTTTGCAGCTGCAACAAATGCGGTAAGTGAAGCATCTCAGCTCTTTTGGAATGCAAATCCAAATGGAGGTAAATATGACCTCGTCATGTTTCACAGGAATGTGGGATGGAAGTCTGCCACAGCTAGAGACACTGGTAAAGAAGGTAGGAAGGATTGGCATGTAGCACTGATGGTGTTGAGGGATGTATGTGAGATACACATGCTTCAGGAAACAAAACATTTGGTATGGCTTGGTGTGGACTTTAACAACTACTGAAATATGCAATATGCATTTATTATGCTCTTTTTAAATGCTCTCTCTTGACCAGAATACTTCAAGAACAGTGAATCTTCCTCCCCTCTAAGACTGAATGCTCTCCAGTAAACGTAAGAGAAGTGGCAAAGAATTATAAGTAAAGAAGTGGTGAAGAGTTTATGAAAAGAGACATAAAAATATAACTTGAAAATAGGCTCATTCAGCTCAAATTGCAAGTGAAATCCTGATCATATATCAACTATAAGCGAGCCTATGTTCTACAATATCATAGGCTTTTTTTACTTCTCATGTCTCCACATCGGCATTCTCGGGAATCCATAAATGGATTCAGATGTTATCTAGTAAATTAATTTTGTCCTACAAACCATGCATTATCTTCTTATACGATGCCATTTGGGTCAGATTTGCTGTCTGTTTGTTACTTTTTATTTATTTATTTATTATTATTATTGTTTATTTTTTTTTTACTTTTTCATTTTGTTTCCATGAAACTGATGATTAAGTAAATACTCAGTAAATAGATCCAGAAGTTGAGATAATTTCCATTAACTTTAAGTTAGGTGCATAGATTTTCTTAAGAGCAAAACATCTTTTCAATTATTTTAAAATGTAATCATGTATACATAAATTTCTTACTAGAATAAGTTCCATGATAATTTTTAATATAGGTACACATTTTTCTGATTCTCCTACAGAGCTGAATAATTTCCTCATTAGGATTTAAAGAAAACTGGCCTTGACTGTATTGCAATATTCTATGCCAAACAGGTATTTGATGGAAACTACATCGTATTTTCTAAAATAGTAAACTCTTATTATGATCTCCTGTAATGAATTCCCTAATAAAGCCATCATACATATTTAACTTGAAGTCATGCTTTCACTGTGGGCAAGACTTCCTATGTTCTTCAATTACTAGTTATTCTAATTTAAATTGGTTCTACTAAGAAAGATTTATAAGCATATCAATTCCAAATGTCTAGCATCATCAGGTTAAATAATATAGATATGTATGTCTCTCAGGGATCATTCAGAGTAAATATTGAAATATATACAAATACATTGATATTTAAGAATCAAATTATTCCAAAATAATGTTAATCAGAGCATGCTGGGCTACAAGGAACCATTTCAGTTCCATTTTCAGAGTTTCATTAAAATGATATTATGAGGCTGATGAAGCATTAGGGACTAACTGCAGGCCCCAATATCTGTTCCCCTGTGTTGCTCAGGGAGATGACATAGAAGAGGATGTATGAGTGGGAAGGCGTGTTCAGTTTGCTTTTAGCTTCTCACTACTCTAGTCTGTTAGTAATAGGCAGTAAATTATACTAATCTCCGTAAGCTGAGTCTGTTTTGCCCATGACAATAACTGGTGAGTGATCTTCCTGTCCATATCTCAAGCCTTGAGTCCTTTCCATCATATTTTATCCCCCCTTTCCCTTTGAGGAGTGGAAGTGAGAGAGTGGTTGTGGCAGAGTTCAGCTGCATAGCAGGGTAAAACCACCACACTTGACACCTACAGTTTTATATGAAAGGAGGGCTGTCATCAGCTTCCTACTGTATGAAACACTGCAGACTTCTTTCTTGCCTTGGAAACAGAAGACATATTGATTGACCCTAGTAAATGCCCTATCATACAGATTGTAGAATGCCGTGTACAGTGCCCCCTCCCCAGCCGTTCAAAAGCTGCCCCTAGGGAGCGCGAGCAACCAGGAGCACGGCGAACAGGGCGGGCAAACAGGGCGTGGCGCGTCAGAAGATACTGGCGCGGCAGTTAGCGCGGCAGTTCGAGCAGGCAGGGCGTGCAGGAAGGGCGGAGCGCTCCCCCTGCCCACATGAACACCTCGTTAACGACAGCCGTTAGGTAGGTGATAATGGTCTCCACCAGGCACGGTGCGCTCTTCAGGAAGTCAGTACACACCCAGACCGACTACCCATTAAAAAATGCCGCAGTTCAGGTCACCGGATGCAGGGAGTGTCTGAGCCTGTTGCTGCCATCGGCGGGAGGCAGAGAAAATGCGTGCGTGAGGTGCGAGCAGGTGGATGACCTGGTCCGCATGGTGGCGGAGCTCAAGGAGGAGGTGGAGAGGTTGAGGGCCATCAGGGAGTGCGAGCGAGAGATAGACTTGTGGAGTAACTCCCTGCAGGGCCTCAAGGGGAGGTACCGAGGTGAGACTCCTCAAATGGGCGTGGACCCCCTGCCCTGTCGCCGTCGGGCAGAGGGAGGGGATCTGGGAGCTGAGGAGGAATGGAAACAGGTCCCTGCTCGACATCGCAGGCGATGCCCTCCCCTTCCGGTCCCGCCTTCCCAGGTGCCCTTACACAACAGGTTTGAGGCCCTGGAGCTCGACAGACCAGTAGCTGAGGAAGAGGTACCAAGTGTTCCCAGGAGGATGCCTAGGGCGAGGAGGTCGACTCCACGCCTCAGGACTGCCTCCATCAAGAAAGACAGGAGGGTTATTGTTGTTGGAGACTCTATTCTTAGGGGAACTGAGGGCCCTATTTGTCGGCCTGACCCTACCCGTAGGGAAGTCTGCTGCCTCCCTGGGGCCAGGCTCAGGGACGTTGCCAGGAAGCTTCCCAACCTGGTACGCCCCTCTGATTATTTTCCTCTTTTGATAGTCCAGGCAGGCAGTGACAACATTGAAGAGAGAAGCCTGAAGGCTATCAAAAGAGACTTTAGGGGGCTGGGTCGGTTAGTGGATGGAGTGGGAGTGCAGGTGGTGTTTTCATCCATCCCTATGGTGGCAGGGAGGGGTACAGAGAGGACACGGAAAGACCACCTGTTAAACACATGGCTCCGGGGCTGGAGCCAACGCAGAAATCTTGGGTTTTTCGATCATGGGGCACTTTACTCAGCACCTGGCCTGATGGCCACAGACGGGTGCCTATCTTTTAGCAGAAAACGGATCCTGGGCCAGGAGCTGGCAGGGCTCATTGAGAGGGCTTTAAACTAGGTAGGAAGGGGGATGGGGCTGAAGCTAGGATTGCTGGGGCTGTGCCAGGGGGAACAATGGCAAGGCTGGAGGATAAGGCAATGGCCCAGCTGAAGTGCATCTACACCAATGCACGCAGCATGGGTAACAAACAGGAGGAGCTGGAAGCCATCGTGCAGCGGGCAGGCTATGACTTGGTTGCCATCATGGAGACGTGGTGGGACCAGTCTCATGACTGGAGTGCTGCAATGCCTGGCTATAAGCTCTTCAGAAGGGACAGGCAGCACAGAAGGGGTGGTGGTGTGGCTCTCTATATTAGAGAGCCTTTCGAGGTTGTAGAACTCGAGGCTGGGAATGACAAGGTCCAGTCCCTTTGGGTTAGGATCGGCAGGGACAACAAGGCTAGTGTCCTGGTCGGGGTCTGCTATAGACCGCCGAACCAGGATGAGGAGACGGATGAGGAATTCTACAGGCAGCTGACAAAAGTTGCAAAATCATCAGCTCTTGTACTCGTGGGGGACTTCAACTTCCCTGACATATCCTGGAAGCACAACACAGCCCTGAGAAAGCAGTCTAGGAGGTTTCTGGAGAGCGTGGAAGATAGCTTCCTGACGCAGCTGGTTAGTGAACCTACCAGGGGTGGTGCCCCACTAGACCTTCTCTTCACAAACAGAGAAGGACTGGTGGAGGATGTGATTGTCGGGAGCTGTCTTGGGCAGAGTGACCACGAAATGGTGGAGTTCACTATTCTTGGCGAGGCCAGGAAGGGGACCAGTAAAACCACTGTATTGGACTTTCGGAGGGCTGACTTTGAGCTGCTCAGGACACTAGTTGGTGGAGTCCCTTGGGAGGCGGTTCTGAAGGGCAGAGGGGTCCAGGAAGGCTGGGCGCTCTTCAAGAGGGAAATCTTAATGGCGCAGGAACGGTCTGTCCCCATGTACCCAAAGACGAGCTGGCGGGGAAGAAGACCAGCCTGGCTCAACAGAGAATTGTGGCTTGAGCTTAGGAGAAAAAAGAGGGTTTATAATCTTTGGAAAAGTGGGCAGGCCACTAGGGAGGACTTTAAGGATGTAGCGAGGCTGTGCAGGGACAAAATTAGGAAGGCCAAAGCTCATCTGGAGCTCAATCTGGCTATTGCCGTTAAAGATAACAAAAAACGTTTCTATAAATACATCAACACAAAAGGAGGACTAAGGAGAATCTCCATCCTTTACTGGATGCGGGGGGAAACTTAGTTACAAGAGATGAGGAAAAGGTGGAGGTGCTTAATGCCTTCTTTGCCTCAGTCTTTAGCAGCAATACCGGTTGTTCTCTGGATACTCAGTACCCTGAGCTGGTGGAAGGGGATGGGGAGCAGGATGTGGCCCTCACTATCCATGAAGAACTGGTTGGTGACCTGCTACGGCACTTGGATGTGCACAAGTCGATGGGGCCGGATGGGATCCACCCAAGGGTACTGAGGGAACTGGCAGAGGAGCTGGCCAAGCCACTGTTCATCATTTATCAGCAGTCCTGGCGATCGGGGGAGGTCCCAGTTGACTGGCGGCTAGCAAATGTGACGTCCATCTACAAGAAGGGCCAGAGGGCAGACCCAGGGAACGATAGGCCTGTCAGTTTGACCTCAGTACCAGGGAAGCTCATGGAGCAGATCCTCCTGAGAGTCATCACACAGCACTTGCAGGGCAAGCAGGGGATCAGGCCCAGTCAGCATGGGTTTATGAAAGGCTTGATGAACCTGATCTCCTTCTATGACAAAGTGACGCGCTGGGTGGACGAGGGAAAGGCTGTGGATGTGGTCTACCTTCCAGTCACTAGTGGCGTCCCCCAGGGCTTGGTGCTGGGGCCGGTCCTCTTTAATATCTTCATCGATGATCTGGACGAGGGCATCGAGTGCACCCTCGGTAAGTTCGCAGATGACACCAAGTTAGGTGCATGTGTCGATCTGCTTGAGGGTAGGAAAGCTGCAGAAGGATCTGGATAGGCTGCACCGATGGGCTGAGGTCAACTGCATGAAGTTTAACAAGGCCAAGTGCTGGGTCCTGCACCTGGGGCTCAATAACCCCAAGCAGAGCTACAGGCTGGGAGAGGAATGGTTGGAGAGCTGCCAGGCAGAGAAGGACCTGGGAGTGATGGTGGATAGTCAGCTGAATATGAGCCAGCAGTGTGCTCAGGTGGCCAAGAAGGCCAACGGCATCCTGGCTTGTATCAGAAACAGTGTGACCAGCAGGGCTAGGGAGGTTATCGTCCCCCTGTACTCGGCTCTGGTGAGGCCGCACCTCGAGTACTGTGTTCAGTTTTGGGCCCCTCGCTACAAGAAGGACATCGAGGTGCTTGAGCGGGTGCAGAGAAGGGCGATAAAGCTGGTGAGGGGCCTGGAGAACAAGTCCTACGAGGAGCGGCTGAGGGAGCTGGGCTTGTTCAGCCTGGAGAAGAGGAGGCTCAGGGGCGACCTTATCGCTCTCTATAGGTACCTCAAGGGAGGCTGTAGCGAGGTGGGGGTTGGTCTGTTCTCCCACGTGCCTGGTGACAGGATGAGGGGGAATGGGCTTAAAGTTGCGCCAGGGGAGTTTTAGGTTAGATGTTAGGAAGAACTTCTTCACTGAAAGGGTTGTGAGGCATTGGAACAGGCTGCCCAGGGAAGTGGTGGAGTCACCATCCCTGGAAGTCTTCCAAAGACGTTTAGATGTAGAGCTTAGGGATATGGTTTAGAATGGGGACCGTTAGCGTTAGGTCAGAGGTTGGACTCGATGATCTTGAGGTCTCTTCCAACCTAGAAATTCTGTGATTCTGTGTTGTTATTTTCCTATCAGAAGCTACCAAATGAGGCCTGGATATTTTTCTGCAGATTAGTGGGAGAGAGAAAGTGTTTCTTCATGAAGATCAGTCTCTATACTGCTGCTCAGGGTTCTTCTGGATAGTGGGGAAAAATAAATAAAAAGCTCTAATATTTATCTCAGGATAATGATGGTGCTGAACTTTGAACTTATTTATGTGGCAACTCCGGTACGGTGCTTACATAGCAATGCTAGCAAAAAGTAATGTTCTGCTAGACTTTATAGTCAGCAGCAAGATCTGGTTGAAGTTTAAGAAAATCACTAAAAAAAATAAAAAAATAGAAATTTGCAAAAATTATACTGAACAATATGATGATCAACGAGACAGTTCTGTTCAGTTGCACATACAAATCACATAGATAACAAACTGCATTTTTATTAGTAGGAGAAGATGAAAGCTCTGACAAGATATGGTAAGAAAAACTCATGAACAATTTATAGTCTCCTTCTTTTGGAGACATAACTGTTGGGTACTCTGCTTGTCTCCCCCTTACCACAGCTACAGTTTCAGATGTTTCAGGTTTGCTGAGCAGCCAGGCCTGGTTCAAGCTGATGTGACCTGTCTGCTTGGTATGTTTCTGTTGTTTACTCTAACATCTCTACTGTGCCCAGGAGCTACCGCTGGGCTTCCATCATTCTTGCCTGTTGACTACCCATATTAGCCTGCCTTTGCTCTGTGTGACAAGACATGATGGAGGCAACTATTTTAAAAGATGGCATTGGAGTGAGGCTTCTGGGACCCAGAATGGAGAGGAATTCCAGGCAATGCTTGGCGTTCGCCTGGAACAGATTCGCCTGGATTGGATTCAAATATCATATTGCTCTGCCTTCTCTGTTCTCAATATATTGAAAAGACTTATACCTCATACATCTAAGTATAACTATGATGAATCAAATATTTACTCCTGTGGTTTTGTTTTCTCCTGAATGACCACACACTTTTGGGCTAAGAGGTCTCACTGTAGACAGATCTTTTTTTTTTTTTTTCATGATTCATGTTTATGAGGAACATATCCATACTTCAGATAATCTGTAATCTGTAACAATTACTCTGTAATCATTTTTGATGTGAAAATCTTGATATACCTTTGTTATTGTTTTTCAAATATTCATAAAACATAAACAATGAGGCTAATATATAAATTTGTCTAACATCTCTTATCTTTTGATTTTTAACTGAAGATAAGTCTCAAAAGCCAGGAGAGCATGATTTTGGAAAATTTAAAAAACAAAAAATAATCAGACGTTGTATGACTTTTTTTATTTGAAAGTTCTTTTTCATTAATTGCTTTCTGGAGAGCTTTATATTTACTTTTTAATTGGGATCTTCAAAATTTTCATTTAGTTTTAGTTATTTTATTTTTTTATCATCTCAAAGTATTCTAATGTCTTGCTTGAGGCATATGTAACAAAGAATTATAAATTAGATAAAGAAACACAGAAAAAAAAAAAAAAAAAAAAAAAAGAGAGAGAGAACTTGAAGAACTTGTAAGAGAAAGAACTCAATACATACACTGAGCCAGTTCCTGACTTGAGACTTCATACACCAGAACTCATAAAAACATAGAGGCTACTTGAAAGATTTTCAAAATTAAAAAAGTCATTTGTCTTTAGAGGGAAACAATGACAACAACAACAATAATAATAAAGCAATAAATAATATTAATAATAATGGCAAGCAAGCAAGTTGGCAGATTCGTATAACATTACTCAAAATGAGCAGTACCCAACTTGGCAATAACCATAAATTTTAACTGCACCAAAAGAAGAGTAGGATCTTTAAGTTCTCATGGCCTAGGGTAAGACATGAGGATCTCAGAACGGAATCAAAAGGACAGTTCTGTACATTATAAAATGAAAAGAGATTGTGAAGTTGGGAGCTACAAGACCACAACATTTACTGACATCTCTTCTCCTTCCTTCCCATTGCAGTGTGATAAATGGATTGCAGAGGAAATTTGAAGACTGAACTTAACTCTGACTGACTGGAAAGATCAAGTGGCTGTGAAGTCACTGTTACTCCTGTTGTTCTTGGTGTATAGGAAGATTATCTTGGTGTCACATATATACGTGTGTGTGTGTGTCTGTTGAAAAATAGGTCTAAGAACTGAGAAGATCCATCCTTTACAGTTGATGCAAAGTTGAAGGGACTGTCTGTAGTGAGCAACCCAAAAAGCTAAGTATTTTGATAGCCTACTCTATTTCTGATTTTTTATTTATTTTTTTTTTTATCAGAGCAAGAGAGGAAGGTGCACCAATTTATGTCTTTCTGACCTGCTTGTCCTTTGGGACAGAAACATTACAAGCCACTGGTTCAAATACAGGCTGCCATTTAAAATGATAGAACAAAGAGAAATAACTGAAAGTAAATAAATTTTGAATTCACACAGGTATAAAAAGACCTTTTTTTATGAGCAAGTAGTTATAAATATGACTCTGAATAGTTTGTGAGGCAAAAATAGTGGGCTTGTTTGAGAAGCAATTGAGTTGCTTTCTGACAAAAATAATGTATTAGGAGATTAGTCTCCAAGGGGTGGATAACCTTTCCAAATTCTAAGTATTTCTTCTGTTCTCATGTGTGAGTTTACAATCTGTTAGTCTCAAAATATATCTGCAAACCACAGGCCCACCTTCCTGACAGTTGCTCAAACAACAGAGCGTAGGAACAGAGAAAAGCTGTGCACAATCACCCACCCAGCAATTTTGAAAAGCTTGCTAAGTTACTCATACAATCCAGAAATGCCAGTCAGAGCAAAGGGGGGGATTGGAGACAGTGGGGGAGAGAAGTCTCTTAAAGTGCAACATTTGCAGCACACCCTAGAAAACTAAAGGGGCCAATTAGTATAATTGGTTTGAAATCATTTCAGCGCAGTCCTAAAGACAAAAGAAAAATTGTCCTTCAGAAATGGGACTTTATTGTTCAGATGAGTATAGAGATGAACAATGAATTCTATCAGTTTTGGAGGCAACATTCCTTCTCCTTCATACTGGACCATACATTATTAATGAGCCCTATTTCTGAGTGTGAAAGAACTGTTTGAAAAGCATTAACATAGTCTATTGGATGTGATTGACACTGTCATCCCTTTCTTTTTGCTGTTGGCAAGAGGCATCCCTGTAGATTTATGTGCATCTGGACATTACTAATATTCTCCTTGTTATGCACTCTGGGCAGCTGTGATATGGAAATTTCTAGCACAGTTTTTAAGGGGGGAGTTTACTGTTGTTATCTGCACACACAAACACACAAAAAGGATTTTTTTTTCTTTTCTCTAAGATTCTATCAGTCAAAAATGTCTGGTTCCTTAATAACTCTAATCTGTTTTCAACATACGCACTTTTTAAAGGAATTTCAACAAAATTACACGTATTCTCCATATATTTACAGTGACTTTCTAAAAGACAATTTAGTTTCCAAGACTCACATCTGCCTCTGTTTTAACTTCCAATTCTTTGACTTGATTTTTTTTTTTTTTTAATTGGGTTGGTGCATCAAGTATTGCAGCTAGTGTTTACCAGCTAGGGATTACCTGAACAACCAAATATCTCTGATTTGTCAGTGTAATGATTTTTAATCACAAAAAATAAGAGTAGTGAAATTAAGAACAATTGAAAGAAAATATCAAACAACATACAAAGCAAAATAAAAGTAACAGAAGTTATGATTTATTTTTCCCCTGAAGGAAACATTATTTATTCTGTTTTTATATGAAGATTTAGAATTATTTTAATTTCTCAGACCATATAAGAAAATATGTCATCATTGTGTATACATGAATGTTGTAATCTCTATCAAGGAGAGGAAAAACCCATATAACAGAGTGAAGACCAATATTAAACATGAATGAACATGTAAATTTTTCATGAAGACACTGATATGGAGGTTTAGGTTCTAATCTAGATTTATTAGTCTAACTTTTATGTATCTGTGTAACTATATAAAATAAGATACAGTCAAATATTTATTGGTAGAGGGGTGCATCATTATCATTTTGGCTATATTTTTTTAACATCTTTTAAAGATAATTCTCTTGTTTCTTAACTGTCTCATTAGAGCTCCTAACCCAAACAGAACTTAATGTGAAGGATCTGTCTGAAGTGTTGGAATATGACAGAAGGAATATTCCAGCCCAAGTCCCTTGGGCTGGAAGATAATTGAAGTCAATATTATTTAAAATATGTTTTTATATCTACAGATATTCTATACAGTGAGATAAGACAGAAGCCAAGAGTTTGGAATTCTGAAGAATTACCTTCCCGTCTGTTCTTCTGTCTCTGTATTCATGAAGTATCTTGCTTCACCACTGTTTACTTTACATTGGACCTTATGAAATACAAGTTTGTGTCCAGCTATTGAAGACACATGAGTAGCTGCCTTCTGCTCACTGTAAGCAGGTCTGCTTTTTGAGTGACACATCCACCACCTTCCCCAGAGGTCAAGCTCATCTTCTCTATGGCAAGCCCATTGTTGGCCATCCCAGGCTGTGAGAGTTCAGCATGGAGTTCTTTCCTGCTTAGCAGCACAAGGAATTGCCACCGCTTCACTAGACAGCCTAATTATACCAATCAATCAAATAAAATAATTCTCAAAGTTGGAAGTGGAAAGGTTATAACTCATAAAGACATTAGACATCTGAAAATACAAGGAAAAAAAAAGTCAATATATAAAAATAAATTAAAAAAAAATACTTATCAAACAAAATATGCTTGAACCATACCTCTCTGATGATTTCATTTTTGGGGGGAGCCAAATCTAAGTGACATTTAGAAGATTTAAATTTAAAAACCAGTAATAAGTTAAAAGACTTAATACCTTTCTTTTTCATATATGTTCTGAGTTTTAGTGATTTTAGGCTCATAATAATATGACTTTAGTGACTACTTCGTAGTAGGAAACACTACTTCATGCAAAATGATTCTTGCAGAGCATAAGATACTTAGACACAGAAACGTTAGCATATATATATATTTAAGATGTATTTAACATTCTTATGTAACTTCTTCATTTTTATTTCCACAAGTCTTGCTTGTGGTATTTTAAAATTCTACTCAGTAATCATATTTAAGGGCCACATGATATTATTTTGTGGTTATTCCCACAGGAACAGACAGGTAAAATAAAACCTCTTTACCCTCCATTGAGAAATTTCTTACCAATTCTCCTGCTTGTCATAAAAAAGTTTACTTTACCTCATTAGCAGAAGGAAGAGTGGTTGTTGTACTGGAAAGAGTTGTACTGGAAAAAAAAAAAAAAAAAAAGTTGTACTGTAATCATGGTATTCTTCTGCGTGGTCAGCTGTGCTGGATTAAATGCTGCCTAGAAACTATTCCTTGCTGGTTAAAAGAACCCAGCTCCATTCTTTGATGTTTCTGAAGACATGACAACTCAAAACCAGGATTTAATATATGAATTCCAAAAATCTTTGCTGAATGACTTGACTTTACTATGCGTGTCAAAATATCATCTTTACATGTGACTGTAGAAAAAAAAGTAATAATTATATATTGCGCAAACACTATAAAATAAACTAACATTACAACGTTCATACAACCATTTCACGTAGAAAACAGAGCAGCCATTCATTTTCTTATGGAAGAACAGCATTTTCTAACATTTTTTGTTGTTGTTTGCATTGTAAAATTCTGATTTGTTGTTGTTGTTGTTGTTGTTGATTTTTATCCCTACATTTGCCACTGCCCAAAGTCTATTCCATGAACCTGTGTTCAGTGTGAAGTTAAGGTCCTTAGAAAACAATAGCAAAAGACTATGGTGGTGTTTTGTGCAGATATGAGAAGTTAAAAAACACACAAACAAACAAACAAAAACTACACTTAAAAAATCTGTCATATCTGTCATACCTATGCAAGTCTGTGATCACCTGATTTACTGTCTCTGCCATGATGTAGTTTTTCCTTTTCCTCACAGAAAAAAAAGTAAATTGTTAGTTTTAATAAGTAATTTCATAATAGTTTGATAGAGGTGCAGTTTATTAATTTTCCTTTTCTGTGTTGGTATAAATCAGATGGTCTTGTCTTAGACTTACATTTTGTATCTGAATCCATTTTAGGAAATAGATGTCTTCAATTCTTCATAAAGAATTTAAGTACTTTGTTTACTGAATTTAAGCAGGAAAAGGAAGAAAGGTATGTATTGGTAGCACGGGCTATAATCTTGTTCCTTAGGATCTTCCTAGTGCCATTCTCCTGAGTGATACGTATTGAAGTCTAAATAGAAGAAATGAATCTGAGAATGTATTTTTTGGCTCTGTTTTGCTTGAACAATATCAGAGTATCTATACATAGACAGATATAGGAGAGTTTTTGGATTGAAACAATTTCTTTTTCCTGTTGCTGGGATTTGGGGTTCAGAAGAACTTGACAAAACACATCACCCACCCCTCATAAAGAAGTGTAATGCCAAAACCAAATACATGGTGAACTGTAAACAAGCTTTTTGTGGAAAAATCCCATATAATCTAACAACAGAAAAATTACAGGCATTATTGAAAATCAAGGACTTTGCTAAAGAGCATTTTTGCTACCATGTTCCAGGTCTTCTGTTTTTCACTTTTTTTCCACAGTAGTATTACATACAGAGGATCATTAAATCTCATGGGATTCAGCTATATGACTGCAGTGGATTTTCATCTTTTTGAACTAACTGTTAAAAAAGTTCAAATGGAACAAAATGAAGACCCCGAAATCTGGGCAGCCCAGGAAAGAATCAGAAGGTTTTTGTTTGTTTGTTTGTTTGTTTGTTTTTTCCCTGAAGGGAGATCCTTTTGTCCTTTTGCCACAGCAATGATAATTTCTACTATGTTTATCCATAGCAGATTGTGCATAAAGCTAATCAATGGATGTGAATCTATTGGCGTTAATACTTAAGACTAGATTGAGTATAGTTTAAATGTTAAGTCCAAAGAAAAAAAGTGAAGAAATATTCACACATGGATATTTAAAATTTATACCAATTAAAGCCTGCTCAGTTTCTCTGGCAATTTCTTTGTCTGATACATTTTCTAATTAGTAAACAGCTGTGTCAACATATTTTTTTTCTGTGTTGACCAGTGAAGATGATTAGACATTAGCTGTATATATTAAATGTTCTATAGCATTTGAAGAACAGTGTTTCTGTGTCGACCATATTATATGCCGACACTAGTTGTGAAGGTATTAAATTAATAAATTCACTCTTTTTAAGTGTTATATATAAAATCACAGTCAAGTCTTTAAAAGCACTAAGTCAACCTTAAGTCAACCAAAGTACTGTTGCATAAAATCATCATTTTTGAAATTGTTTTGAATTGTTTATTTATAATGTTGTTATATTTTTATTAACCTTTTAATATTTATTTTACTTTATAACTTTCCTTACTTTTCTGTGGGGAATCTTCCTTGCTGAACAGTCTAAAGTAAATTCTGAGACATTCATCATAAGGTTTTAGTCTGCTTCTCCTGAGAGCTTCTTATGAAGTAGTAAATACTGCATACAAGCAAGAGAGTCCTGTGGTTCTCACCTTACTTTGCTGCGTATTTATGTTTGTGGAAAGTTATTTATTTATTTTTTATGTCTATAATCGATATGCCATGACTGATGATTTTGATTGAAATAGAACCAGAAAAGAATATTTCCCACAGGAATCTCAAGGGAGACTAATGTTTGAATGTACATAAAGGATATAGAATGATTACAGTTATATGCCTGAGGAAATTCAAGAATAGAGGATACTGTAGTAGGTATTGCAATCACTGCAAAATAGATTTAAGTTGCTTTGTTTTGTTTTTATTTAAAAAGTTTAAATGTCCAGGTTATATAATATAGTACAGTTTTTTATTTTTGGGGTTCCTGTCCACACAATTCTGTACTTCTAAGTTTATTATGTCTTCTCCTGTTGTTCAGCTACAAAAAGGAAAAACGGAGTTCAAACCACAATTGTGCCATATGTAGTTTAAGCAAACTACAGACTTGCAGATTATACAAAATACATATAAATTACTGTGTGAATTCCCAGGTATTTTGTCATGTTTTTACTTGTTGAGGTCTAATATGTGTGACCAAAGGTTATGCAAATAGCTTGAAGAAACCTGGCTATTAGTAATAGGCCACCTGGGTCATCGGGTCTGTCGAGTTCAGGAGGGTCCGCAGAATTACCTAATCCACATCTTCACATCCCTGTATAAAAATTGTCCACAAAATGATTCGTGAATATAACTCTTACAGTAGAACAGTATGAACTTTCCAGGTGGCAGCTAAAGTCAAATTCATCAGTGTATCTTTCTGCTCTGAAAATATATTAGTTAAAATAATCTCTAAGGAAATAGGCATAGAATCACAGAATCACAGAATCATCTAGGTTGGAAGAGACATCCAAGATCACCTAGTGCAACCTCTGACCTAACACTAACAAGTCCTCCACTAAACCATATCACTAAGCTCTACATCTAAACGTCTTTTAAAGACCTTCAGGGATGGTGACTCAACCACTTCCCTGAGCAGCCTATTCTAACGCCTAACAACCCTTTCAGTAAAGAAGATCTTCCTAATATCCAAACTAAACCTCCCCTGGCGCAACTTTAGCCCAATTCTCCTCATGCTATCGGGCACGTGGGAGACTAGACCAATCCCCAGCCTCCTCTAAGGTAGATGCAGAGAGTGATAAGGTATCCCCTCTGATATAATTTCTAACAACTGGCTTAAACTTAGACACTTAGAGTTAGGCTTTTGAATTGAGGGCTGAATCATATCTAGAATTGGAAAATGAAAATACTGCCCCCGTTAAGGCAAGGAATACAGTGAAAAAGATAATCCCCCAAACACCACAAAACGAAAGTTCTATTTCTGTTTGCTATAGTTCATCCACATTCCTTGTGTCTCTAACTTTTGACTTAAATTACCAAAATTTATTACTGAAAGTAGCACTAGCAAAGTTTTATTCATTGACCCTAACCAGATGTACTCCCATCCCATGTACTATTTTTAAATGTCCTGACTTTTCAGCCTTCTCTTAGTTGTTGATTAGTAAGTTAAATCAGTAAGAGACGCAGCCTAAAGATGTTGATTTTGTTATCAAAAGGAAAAAAAAAAAAAAACAAAAACAGGCAGGTGCTCAGGCAGGTGTGTGATCTCACTAATGATTCAGGGACTTAAACCCAAGCTTCTCTCATAGTTTAGTTTCTTAACTTTTACAGATTTTTTGAACAGTCAGGTAGCCAAATGCCTCTGACTTTGTGAGTCCATATCATTAAAGATTACATTAAATGCTTTATAACATGAATTTTCTGATTAAGTGGTGTTTAGAATGCAGGAGTGCAAAGGCTTCCAGTGCAGTGCTCAGTGAAAATCACGTTGCTCCAAAATGGCTTCCACTGTATGCAATGCACCAAGTTAACAGTCATAGGAAATGAGCACATTTGTTGATCAAGTATGGGCAGCAGATTTTAACTCACATATCCCAGTTTTTGATGACTGCTATGACTATTAAGTTATAAGCTCATCTGTAATGCTCATCTTTTTATGAGCTTTAACTAACAGTTACCTATTGTTTCCAGTTGTACTGAAAATGCTGTCACCATGAAAAACCTTGTTCTCATTCCTTCCTGATCTAAAGATTCAAAATATCATTTTCATCTTTCCACAATTCAAGAAAACATTTGGCTTAGTTTAGGTATGAGACAAAATTAGGTTTATCATTTATCTGATTGCTGTTTTACCTAAACAGTAGCACACTTGTTCTGATTTCATGCTGTGACATTTTCTCTTCTGAAGTTCTTCTTTTTAATTACTTTTAAGTGTATTTGATTTTCTCTCCCATTCTTTTCTCTCAAATTATTTCCTTTATTTTTGTTTACAGTTATTCTGGTATAAATCCAGAGTAATTCTCTGGCTTCGGTAGAATTTTTCCAGATGTCTGTTGTTGATTAAGCTGAAGGAAGATTTTGTCCATAAGTCTCCTCCTCTTTTGTATATTTTAATATTCTGAACTTTCCACTATCTTCTATTAGTCCTTCAGCAAGAGCTTCTTAAGCCCCAGGACAGCCCTCAAAAGCAGTCTAATGTGGTTTAGACAAAAAGAATGCTTGACCTATTCTGTAATGGGAGCATGCTACTTGCAGATAAGGAAGCATGAGTTGTAAATTTCCTGCCGGCAGCTCACGATGCATTTCAGAGTTATATATTCACATTCTCTAGCCAAAAAGTGCCTCCTTTATACACTGGAGAAGGAAAAAAAAAAACAATTGAATGAACATTTTTATTCATTTTTTTTTCTATTAAAGGGGCATTTAAAGGAGATGCAACAGAACACTACAAAAGGGTAAATGAAATTCTTTGATGATTCTCCCACTGTAGGAACTTATTATGTGCATTAGTCTGTTCATTCTGTTCATACAACATTTAATTATTCTTTAATAAGAAAATTTATACGTGGAAACCAGATTTCTGACTGTAGGGGTGAGTATGGTGGGGGAAGTGTCTTTGGAAGTTGTTAGAAGATATGTGTCATTGTTAAGATCACAAGACTTCAGCTTATATATATAGTCAAATATCAAGACATACAAATAGCAAGCCAGTCCTCACTGCTCACTCCTTCATTGTTCACTCCTTGCATCTGTTTATCCAAACAGGTCATTTCAAAGGCAAATTCTACTTTTCTGAGGAAGGATGAAGCACAATAAAAATCATTTAATGCTTCTCCTATAATGGTAAAAATAATGCAATAATATGTGGAAAAGCAACACTCATCTTTATGTTATTGTAGAAAATGTTATTGTAGATTTATTATTATTATTATTATTATTTAAGCTAGGCATGCTCAGGAACATTCTGAGAAGTATTACTAAAGTATTACTAATTCTAAATTTATCCATCAAGTGCTAGAAAGCACTTGAGGTGTTACACAGGTGTGGTCACTTAAAAAGTGCCATATGCTATCACCACCTCTGAAAAGCAGGCATCAAGTAGTCCCAGATTTGAAAGAGTACAATGAAAGAGTACAAAGATCTAGGCTGTAGCATTCACATTGGAAATGATACTATTTAACCACAATGCTTTGTATTTATTCCGGGGAGAAAGTAGTGTCAAGGAGTGAGAAACACCTTACTTTTTGATCCTCCTCCCCCCAAAAAAGTGGAAGAAGAGTGTGAGTGGAATTCAAGTAAATAGTGTATGTCAGTCCACTGATGTATTTTTCCTTATTATATATTAGCTGGCTATTAAAAAAAAAAAAAAAAAAAAAAAAAGTAATTCAAAGATACTGATGAAATCTTTTTATGAGTTTTACTGCTCAGAATGAAAAAAGGCTTTGAAAATATGCACTCAAACGTCTTTTTAGGGGACGGATGGAGTGTTAAAGTGGTTTTTAATTGTTTTTGTTTTTCCAATACAAATATATTTCAAGTGACGAAATAGCTTAAAATGTTTTTAGATTAAGTGTAGGCTCATTCCTTTTGTTACTCTTTTCCTGGACTAGCCAATTTGAGGTATATAAATCACTGGTAATTTTGTATGGTGGGCTGGCCCCTCAGAGCCTGATGCAGATTCAGACATGACATCACTTTGAGTTCAATTCCCATTTGTGCTAAACAATTAATAATTTCTTAGGAGAAAAATGTAAACTGTTAAAATGAACTGAAAATAGATTACTCAAATCTCTTCATATTTGAATCAAAGGACTCGGCCAAGTATTTCACCATTTCATTTTCCCCTTCTTTTGTTAGAATAACTATTTGCATATTGCATTTAAAAATATATAAATATATTTTTCTTTGCTAAGAAGGAAAATGTAACCATTGCTTTTGTTTAATTATAAATATGTGGCCAAAAGACATTAATCATCAACTGTCTTGCTGGAAAATATTATTGTTATAGTGACAAAAAAGAGAAGTCTAGTGATTGTGGATGGTGGTATACTAAAAGATCATATGACCATTTCCAACTTTAGGTATGACTATGAATTTGAACTAGTGCAACCTACTTGTAGCTCTCTGAACAATCAGAGCCTAAGTATCTGGGGACTATTCTAAAAAAAGAAAATCTTTAACATTGATACTCTCCTAGAAAGCATACAAAATATAGAAAACAAAACAAAACAAAACAGAGAAGAATATTTAAGTTGCTCCATCACGTAAAAACCCCCTGTAGCTGAAAAGCCTGATAATTTTTTCCTGCCTGGGATGTTCTACAGAGTAGTACTCACAGCTGTAATGAGGTTGGATTGTTAGAAAGACATATGTGTAGACATATGTGTAGATACACTTAGAAAGACAGGTTTAGTGGATTGGGAATAAGTTTTTGAGGAAGTTTGTACCATCTTCCGACTATTACATGGAGTTAATCCCATGTCCAGTAAGTGAGTCAGGGTAGGTCCCCACCTTTTGATGATGCAAAAACTGTAAGCTTAAACCCAGTATTTTGTTCTGAAAAGGCTCAGTTGGCTCAATTGCATTTCAAGCTCTGTCTGAATCTAAAATTGCTCAGCACTAGACTTTATGTTCTGCCAAAACAGGCCACAGGTATCTGTGGCCTCCTATGAGCGTTCAGAGACACCATAATGCCCCCAGCAAGTACTACTGTGAAGGTCAAACACTCTCTGCAGACACTACTGCACAGAATCTTGAATGTCTCTCTGACATTCAGGGATTTAGCTTCAGCCTTGAATGTCACCAAACAAATGATATGCAATGCTCAGGCTGGAGCATGCCTCCTGCATCAATTCATCATAATATGCTTCTGGGAATTAGGCAGAGTTTGACATAATTTGTACAGAATCATTTATGACTCCCACAGAACACTTTTTATGAAAGAAATGTTAACACAAAGCATTGCCTAAATAAAGAATTAGTTTGATTTTAATCTTCCACTTTCCTTAGTTAAAAATATGTAAAGCCTTCTGCAGTAATGCTTAAGTCATGCTGGGTTTTAGATAGATGCACGTAACTTGTCATACTGCAAAGCTAAAAGTAAGCATGCAGAATCCAAATGGATGTAGTGACATGGGGAGCATATGATATTCATTGTCTAGAATCCATGGCTATGTTTGTACAAATAAAGAAAATACAGCACAAACTATTCTTAGGCCCTGCTGCCAGTTGCCTTGGCACAGATTATATCTGTATTGATAAATTCTCTTTTGTTCCAAACCATAGTGACTGCATCCAGATTGCTTCTGAAGAGGAGTCCCTAGTCCATGCTAAGCACCAAACTGTGCCTGGGCTTTGTCTCAGAGAGTGCTAGCTGATGAGTCCAAAATTATTTCAGGGGCCATGCTAAGAATTTAACAGTATGAATAATCACATATCTGTGTACAGGTCTGTGCATTGTTCCTTTCTAGTTTGCCAGAACATACATATTCCGTGTTGCTTGGCATCAGTCAGTGGTGTTAAATATGTGTTTGTGACAGGAATAATGAAAACAGCAAACATGATAGTACAGATATCAGGAAGGACTGAATGGAATTGGCTTATGGTGGAACAGGAGCTGTGAAAAACTTGTAACCTCAGTGGAGGGAGAATTTTCTTCTTCATTAACCTTCAAGTTAAATAGCCAGAAGATCCTCCACATGTATATGTAATTACTTTTAATATATTTTCTATTCAATGCTGTCTAGCATCACATCTGTCTTTTAACCTTAGCAACCTGCCATCATATTTTTCCTGTATGTGGATGAATATAAAAAATATTTTGATACTTTGAAGCAATCTACTACATGTTTGTTTTGCTTTTGGGAAAAAAAGAATACGAAACAGGAATATATAAAATATGATTCTTTTTGAGGCCACTCTCAACCTCTGACAAACACTGAGGTCATTAAGCATTATACAGAATATTACACAAAGGATGGCAATTTAGATTATTAAAATGCACTTGACAGCTAAACCTAATTGTGGTATACAATGTAAGAGTTCCAACCCTCCTGCAGAACAAAAAAAGCTTCTCACCTTATTGCAAATGAAGCACACAGATGTATACATATACACTGGAAAAAGAGATATTTAAACAAGGGGAAAAAACTTTCTCTGATACAATTGTCAAAATGAAATATGTGTGAAAATATATGTATGTCCGTTACTATTCAATCGATTTTTTGTTGCTTTAGGGTACGTTGAGTAAATGATTTATATGTCAAGGTTTAAAGAGTAATATACATTACATTTTGTGGAAAAGGAAACAAATCCTGAAGGTGACATATTTAATATTTAAAAAGAAAGTATAATTGTACAAAACATGCAAAACTCCAGTCTTACTAACATTAGTACCAATAACATAAAATGTTAAAAATAAACATAAGATGGGACAATATTGTATAACACTACTACAGACATTTTCCTTTAATTAATTTTTACACTTTATTGCTGTAGAAGTAAAGCTTCTACAGTAAAGAAGTAAAGAAGCAAAGCTTCTTCAGAGATGTGGTGGTTCTGCTCGAGTGGGCAGCCGAGCTCCACCACAACCGCTCTCTCACTCCCCCTCCTCAAAAAGGAATGGGGAGAAAATACGATAAAAAGGGCTCAAAGGTTGAGATAAGGACAAGGAGACCACGCAGTAATTATTGTAACTGGCAAAACAGACTCAGCATAACGAGAGAGTAATATTTATTGTTTATTACTAACAAGCTAGAGAAGTGAGAAACAAAGGAAAGAAACCAAAAGCACCTTCACCCCCATTCACACTCTTCCACCTCCTCCCCCTGAGCGGTGCAGGGGAATGGGGGAATGGGGGTTATGGTCAATCTACAGTGCTTCTCCTCTGCCGCTCCTTCTAGGTCACTCTCGTCCCCTGTGCTGTGGGGTCCCTCCCACGGGATGCAGTCCTTGATGAATTGATGCCTGTAGTTGTTTGAAGATTTTCCTGATAGTAGAGCATCTATAAATGACAACTATTTGTGTCCCAGTGCTTTGCCTTACTCCATGGACACAACAGACTGGATCAAACTAATGAATTTAACATTAACATAATATAACATTTGTTATATTTCAATAATAAATTGGTTCAACATATAGGATTATCCCACTGCATTGTCTTTAAATTTTACCAATAAAAGCTTTACCTTATTGCCATAAGATTGACTCAGTGGTAAGCAAGATGTGAGTAACTGTAATCCATTTGCTTGTAATGAAAACATTCAAAGTAGTTTTTGAAATTGTTACTAAATATGCCTGGTCACTATAATACTCTGTTTCTGCATATTTCTGGACTCCAATCTCACCCTGATATTGGATGATGAACTAGGAAGGGAAATTGACTATTGTACCCCTTGTTTCTCTACCTCTCCACCTCTCCCTTTGAGAGAGAAAAATAGACCCCGTGACAAAAAAACAATGCTTAAAAGTTTTGCAGCTGCTTAAGTCCACTTAAACAGACATCTGTTAAACTGAAATCTAAATTTCTATTATATTGAATATCCATTACAATATTCTATCCTTATGGAAATCATTTAATGTTGTCTCTCTTAGTTAGGTAGTACGGATTTATACCAGTTTTAGTCTGAGACACATTTTGAAGTTCATCACTGTCATTTGTAGACATAGCAGAGATGCCATTAATGTGCCTAAATAACCACATCAGATTCCACAATCTCTCCTATAAACTCAAAGTAAAAGTGCCTAGAGATTACCAGAAGCAAATTTATTTCCTTCATATTTTAAAGGAACGAATCTTTGACACAGACATTCTACAAATATATATTATCATAATAAAGGAGTGGTAATTAAAAACCTATAAAATCTCTATTCCCCCCATTGCATACAGTTTTTGGTGGTTTACATTTACCAGTTTAATTCCTGCTGAATACATTTCTTCCATTCCACCTTCTTCACAGGCTGATCTCCATGGATGAAACTAACTTCCAATCCAGAAACTAACAACACTGTGGTCTCCTAGCTGTCAGCATGTAACATAATGTTTATCCAAGCATCTTTTCAGATGGGCCATTCTAATAGGTGTTGAAGTTGATCCTGCTTCATTCAACAACTTCTTGTTTCCCTGGAAGCAGCTTACATCTGCTTGGGCAAATTCTGTCATCACCACCAATTCATTTGCAAATGCCATCTGTCCTGGAACTCCCTCAGGAAACAATCTTTCTTTTCTGACTCATGAGAGACGTACACATCATTTGCACTCTTCCAGTAATACTTTCTCAAAGTGCTATACATCGTGGAAAAGAGTCACCTAAATACTGGAAATTAAAAGCTACCACTAAGCTACCGACTCCACAATTCCCTGTTTATAATTCTTCATGTGTCCTGTTCCACTGATAATTACATATATATGTAAGGCAGATTTGAAAACACTTATCTCTCGTTATAAATTCTTCCATTGCTCTTCCTGGGAAAAGTGTCTTCTTGTACTTCCAGATCAAGATTCAAGCTGAAAGAGTGCTGGATTAGATAGCTTTTCACATCTGTTTCTAGTAGCGTAAGTAAAGCCTTAAAAATAAGTTTTTCAGTGTGTTCAAATAGTTGTAACTAGCAAAAGCATTCAATCTGATTATTGAAGGAAAAAAAAATGTCCATCTTCATAGTAGTGTTTTCATATCTCTGTGTAATACTTTTCACTTGCAGTGGAAAACTAAATTACTAAATAACTTATAATCAGTATCAACAGACTAGAACATTGCTGGAAGGTTTGTTACTTTCTTGTGTTTGGTCAAGAGATGATAGAATCTTATGTTCATTTAACTTCCAGGTAAAGTCCTACTTGATGAAAATGTCGTCAACTATGAGAACAATGCCCACACGTGATATCAGGATTTGGCTTTATTCCAGGACTATATCTCAAAGACATCATAAAACAATATCCCATAAGCAATGTTGATTTTTTAAGGTTTCTTTTAAGTGTTGGGATGATAATCGCATTTCCTTGCTGCTTTACAGACATCTCCCAGCTTCTGAGCATAAACAGGAAAAGGTACATATAGATTCACTCAAATACTGTGACAGACATCATAAAGATTGATGTAGTTTATCCAAGGATACTGTAGCTATTGTTTTTCACTATGGTTTCATAGAACACAGGCTACAAATGAGATGACAACCTAAACAAAGACTACTACTAAACAAAGACAATTAAAATAATGTCTTAATTTCAGTTAGATCAGGGTAATTTGTGACAGTACATATAAGTGCAAAAAAAAAAAAAAAAAAAAAAGTATACTCTGAACTATGCTTAAAACTAATGCTGAGCATCTTCTACAAGGTACAGAAACTGCTTTTTCATTTCCTGTTAGTGACAAATTCTAGTGTCCTCAAGTGCATAGACCTACATGCTAGTCTTGCAGTTGATGAATTATAGAACAGTTTACTGATCTTCTGCTGTGCATAAATATAATCTACTTGTCCACATTTTCCTCTTAAATGACAGGAATTTCTGCCGGAGTGAGGAGATGACTGAAGGTACTGAAGGAAATTTTTTTCAGAGGAGAATAACACAAATTTTTGAAAGCTCTACAGTAAACAGTTATTTGGTTTAGAAGTAAGGAAATATTATAGATTACTTTGTGATGATCAGACGATAGATTCATTCATCTATATTTTTGTAGTGGGTTTACGTGGCTCAGCTCTGGTCAGCAGTGGGGCCCTTACCAAACATGGGGCAGCTTCTAGATCCTTCTCACAGAAACCACACCTATGGCCCTCTGCTACCAAAACCTTGCCACGTAAACCCACTACAACAAAGGGGGCCCCTAGGAGGATTGCTGCCCCAGTTTCTGTTTGGCAGTCCCCCAGAGGCAGTAGGAGGGCTAGTATTACTCCTGACCCTGACGAAGAGACTTCTGCTTCACATTTGGAAGAATTAATTGATAGATGCTCCAACCAGGACTAGTGGGGCCCTGCCTCTGGCCAGGTAGAGGAGAGAGCGGCTGTGGTGGAGCTCGGCTGCCCACTCGAGCGGAACCATGACAATTTTGTAGTTTCTGTGCTTGTAGTGGCACCTTTTTAAAATAAAATACGGCTGTAAAATTCTACACAATTAAGCAGAATATGTTAAAAACATACTTATATATATTGTGCTATAAACATATTATACAATGATATGACATTGGCTTGAATATGCCAATATTCAATTGAATATTCAATATTCAATATTGAGTTATGCCAGTGATTCAATGAGCTTGTTTGTGATGAATTGTGCCCCTCAGGGGTCTGTCTTGGGACTGGTGCTGTTTAATATCTTTAACAACATAGACAATATGTTCGAGTGCACACTCAGCAAGTTTGTAGATGACACCAAGCTGAGTGATGCTATCGAAAGGGGCCTGAACAAATTTGAGAAGTAGGCCCATACAAACCTCATGAAGTTTAACAAGTCCAAGTGCAAGGTGCTGCACTTGGGTCAGGGCAATCCCAGATGTGAGTACAGACCAGTAGAAGAACTCATTGAGAGCAATCCTGCAGAGAAAGACTTGGGGATTGGAAGAGACCTTAAAGATCATGTACTACCAATTCCCCTGCCATGGGCAGGGACACATTCCATTTGATCAGGTTACTCAAAGGCCACATCAAACCTGGCCTTGAACATTTCCAGGGATAGGGCTTCCACAGCTTCTCTGGCCAACCTGTTCCAGTGCCCCACCACTGTCATAGCAAACAATTTCTTCCTAATGACTAACCTAAATCTACCTTCTTTTAGTTAAAAAACATTACCCTTTGTCCTGTCACTACACTCGCTGACTAAAATGTCTTTCTCTTGCTTTCTTATAAGCCCTCTTTAGGTACTGGGAGGTAGCTCTAAGATCTCTCTCTTCATTTGGAGCCTTCTCTTCTCGAGGCTGAACAACCCCAACTCTCTTCATCTGTCTTCATAAAAGAGGTTGCTTCAACCCTCTGCTGATTTAATATCATCAACAGGGAGGATATTAAAATTAAAATGCTAATTATACAAAAGTAACACTAACTTCAAAAGAGAACTAGACTTTGATATACTGTTATATATATATATATATTTATCCTTTTTCTCCATATATTTGTTTGTTTGTTCCAGGAAAGATGTGTATTTACTCCATAGCACATACACTACAAATACGTCAAATACATCTCATAATTCTGCCTTTAGATAATAACAAAGCTTTTAGTTAAATTAAAATTTTCTTATTCCTAGGCTATTAATAATTTTTCTGCAGCTTTTGAAATTTATATACTCTCACTGAAAGAGGAAATGGTAGAATAAAGTTCAAATAGTAATAGACATATTTTCATTAGAAATTAAAAAAAATATTTTTTCCATATTTCCTTTGGTACTTAGCCTTGATCAATTTTCATTTGAAAACGTAACTGCAAAATCCCATGAGTCTCAAAACCAACACTAATTAGATATTCAAACACTCATTCAATCTAAAAGACTAGGGAATGCTAATGATGTGAACTTCCTTTTTGTCTAAAGAGATTGGTTGTCCTAATCACAATGCATAGAAAGTAAATGAAATTCCACTGTTTTTGTTTGTTTGATTGTTTTGGGGAGGGTTGGAGGCTGAACACTAGGTGTATATTGAAACAAACAAACAAACAAAACACTTATTGGGGAAAAAATAGGATTCTGATTTCCAATATCATTAGAAATTAGGTATTATTCTGAGCATCTGTTGAAAACATCACATTTTAGTTATTTTAAATCTTTATGACTCAGCTGTGTTTAGCTGTGTTTTCTTGCTATGTGAGTGTATCCTCATGTATTTGCAGCTGTTAGATGTGAAGCAAAGGTCAGTCTCTGGACTAGGTGGGCCAACAGGCTAGGGTGTTTAAAGCATAGCCATTTTTTCTGAAAGACATATCAGGAAGGCATAAGAAAACAACATTGTGTTCAAACACATTTGACTTTCGAAGATGAAAAAGCAGCTACCTGTATACAGCTACTTCGTCTAAGGGGGTGGACTCTGGCACAAATTAGGCTGGAGACTCAAAATGCATATCTGTAGTATGACACACTCCTGCAAGAATTAAAATAGACAGAAAAACTTGTTGGTTGCTTTTGTTTGTTTGTTTGCTTGTTTCTTAATATTTGTTAATGCATAAACAAACAAACAAAAAAAACCCTAACACAAAGTAGCTCAAGATGCTTTTTTATGTGTGTTTGGTTTTAAAGGTTCTTAGGATGAAAAAATCTTTATTAGCAACACATTTTTAAATAATGAGTTATTTGTCACAGTTATGTAAATATTTAGGTAATATTTGTAATAATGACACAATATTAATACAGTAGCAATAATAATAGGATATTTTTGTAAATTTTTATTCTCTCCTGAAGGTACTGAAGGTACATGAAAAACAAAATTCCTACCATTATGAAAACGAATGTTATGAATGTTATGAACTTCAAGTGAGGTAAATGATAATTTCTCCACATAGTAGACAGTTAAGTGGAGATTTCCTTGGAAGTACACACCAAAAATAGTGAGTTATTCAGAAGAAAAAAAAAATAAAATGTTCTGAACACCAAAGAATGTCAGGCTGTCCAAAGACTGCTTAGTAATTTTTCTAATTTCATCACTTTTCTGAAAGCTGTCTCTATTCATCATATTGGATAACGTTGGACTCCATGAGGTAAGGAAACCTTTCCATATTTATACAGTATATTTCTTCTTTTTATGTAATGGAAATGAATAGCCAAATTGTGTCTGCTTTATGGGAATACTTTAGAAATGCAGAGCTGCGGGGAATCCCTTTCTGTCCTGAAGTTCCCCCATGCAGAAAATATGACTGGATTGTCATGGCCCCGGGCAGCCAAAGGCAGAGGATGATGAATGCTGCTGACAGCAAGGCAGGCCCTGCCCCTAGGTGGGCTGCATAGTTCCTGGGATCCAGATTGCAATAGCACAGAAAGCATGTCTATGCATATTGTGCACACAAAGTCATTGACACTATTCAGCATACAGCTGGCCATACCCTTTGAAGCTTCATTAAGTGTGCTGAGCTGGTGTGCCCCAGAAATCATGTAGGGTCCTGCACGCTACTCAGCTAGTGCAACCTTGACTACAGTGCTTCCAGGCCTCCTCCAGCTCTACTAAAGAATTTGTCCTACACTGACATAAGTTTAATTTTTGCATTTTGTATGTGTGTGAATTTGTGTGTGCACAAGTATTCATATGCAGGCTTTTATCTGCCTTTGGCACTTGTGTTTCTATATGCACACATATAGTAAGTAAGTAACAAGATATGCCAAAATAGTGAATTCTCATTAATATGATTTTTTTTTTTTTTTCCCTATCCTTTATTCCTATGACAGGAATGATGAACTAAATGAGATTTTTTTTCCTGTGTTTTAAAACAATTACCCAACCTAGGCTCTCAATCAAGGACAATTTGCAGTAGTGGCTCCAGCTATTGTATGGTTAGAAAGAAGTTCAAATCATACTTCAAGAGAAAGAAACAGGCCACAAGTTTTATTGCTACAGGATTTTGCTTCTAGTTCTGAGACAGACAGCTATACTGAACATTTTGTATAATTTTGTTATGATCAATTTACTGCAATTTTTGCTCTGTATGTAGAACATAAATGTTACTACTATTTTATGCAAGGTACATCTTCTTATTTCCTAATGTATTCATGACTCACCTTTCAAGCATACCTCCAAAGTCTCAGAATTAGGAACTTGTGTTCATGTTCATTCACAAGATTTACTTATATTTCTCCGTGTTTAAGATATCATAGATCTATAATTTCACTGTAGGGAAAAATGTTAATATGTATTTTGTCATGCAATATTTTTAGTAGCATATTTAATCTTACTTTAATATGTTCATTGTAATTCCAAGCAGCGAAAAAAAATGAAAAAGACTTTCTTCAAAGACAGTTTTTCCTGAAGAAAAATCTTTTATATGTCCGGTGCAGTGCTACAATAAAAATCACAACTTATATATATATATATATATAAGTTATATATATATATAAGTATATATATATGTATATATATAAGTTGTATATATATATAAGTATATATATATATGTACATATATATAAGTTGTATATATATATAAGTATATATATATGTACATATATATACTTATATATATATACAACTTATATATACATGTACATATATATATATGTACATATATATATACTTATATATATATACAACTTATATATATATATATATATCTTTATCCAGCTTTCCAGCTTTATCATCTTTATCTAGCTTTATCTTTAGTACAAGCCACCTTCGCTTTCAATATCTCTGTTAACTGCAAATTGATTAAAGCGACAAATCAAAGTAAACACAGATATTCTGTGCTCCTATGTGGAAATTAAAATTAATTTGTGTTGAAAATGGCTTAAACTCTTCAATTTAATTCCTTTATTTATTTGATACTTTTAAACAAAATATATAACAAAATATATTTTAAATGTGGCATCATACTTGGTACAAATAATTTTGAAGGGATCTACTCAGATTTTTAAATTTCTAATGTATGTTTGCACATTTATTGTACATATTCTATTCATAATAATAATTAAACATTTAGTTCTGACTTGTATTAACCTCTCAAAATAATCCCATATTCTTGTACTCTTCCTGTCACTTAAGATATCTTAAGTGATATCTTAAGTAACAAATTACCATATTTTTATTGTCTTTTTTTTTCTTTTTTTCCAGAAACACACATATTCCTTGAGCAGAAGGAACAGAATGAATTTGAATTATTTGAATCCATAAAAATGCACTTATATATTACATAAATTTTTGTCCAGAATGTTCAAGGTGGTAGACAACAATCTTCTTTCAACAAAAATGTTGTGATTCGTGGCTTAACATTTTGTGATGATCTTAAGCAATTTAACCTAAATAGCCTCAGCTATTTTCACACTTGAATGCGTAACAATTGCCTCTGAGGTGCAAATGAGATGAACCATTGACCGTGTCATTCAAAGGGAAAAGAAGCTACAAAAGCCATAATATATGCAGTGAACATAAGGCTAAATTGTTATCTACAGATAACAAGTTATTGAACTTTTTTTTTAATGTAAACTTTATGTATGCTATGGTCTTTTCTGTAAACTAGATAGCTATAAATACATGAAGGTAATTATTGGAAACAAATTGCAGTGAACTGCAGAACAAAAGCCATTCCTTTTTTTATGATGATAATTGAACAGAGCACTAGGCTTAGTAGGATAAAATGAATATCAAGCCTCTTAACATAATGTTGATTGGGAGATTGAAAATGTGATGTCTTAATAAAAGAGCAATTTGCCTTTCAAAAAAAAAAAACAGAGTTCCTTTTCTGAATCATCTTAAATATAGGTGTTTTTTTTTTAGGTATTTTAGGTATTTTTTTCTTTGTCTTTCACATAAATCTCTGTGCTGAAGGCTAGGACCATGAATTACAGGTTACTTTCCATGGGACCTTCATAATTGCTCCAGCACGGCTTTGTTAAAATCAGTCCAGTGAATGAGACTCCATATTCCCTGTTAAATCAATTTTTGCAGTGACAGACTGAACATTAGCTACTCTTCTTCCCCCCTTTTATTCTATTCCTACTGCTGCTACAGGCTCATAAGGTAATGAGGCCAAAGTTATGTTTTTTTTATGCCTAAATTCCATGTGTGATCTCAGAAAATGCACTAAAACAAAACAAAACAAAACAAACAAAAGGTGGGAAAATATTGAATAAGCGGTGTTAGCTGGAGTTGGTTCTTAAGTTCCCTAAAGTCAAGAAACGTTTCAACAGATCGATACATCGACAGATCGACAGATCTCAAACTACATCTACAGTATTGTGTCTTAATTCCCTTTATCTCTCTCAGCTATGGGTATTTTCCCAGTAAGAAAAGAGCAAATCTTATGAAAGTAGCATATGGTATTTACTCATCTCGATGCAATGTGTCCCTACATCAAACATTTCTATATTTATAATTACTTTCAAAGCTTATCTGGGAACTATGGATTTCCAGCTGCTGATGTATAAAAGTGAAGAGAGATGAGGTTATAAATATTTCTAAAGTCAGGAAAATTTATATTAGATTAGATTAGATTAGATTAGATTATGTTATGTTATATGTTATACATAAATTTTTCCTGTATATGTGTGTATATATATATACACATGTATATATATATATATATATACATATATGAATGTATACATATATACACACATATACATGTATATATATATATATACATATATACATATATGAATGTATATATATATATACACACATATACATATATTTTTTTTTTCTACTGTTTTTTCTTTATTCATAATGTTTTGTTCAGAATTGGGTTGCCTAGAGGCAATGATTTGGAAAGCTGGCTACAGAGATTTTTTCTTCTTATAGATATTCCTTAGGGATTTTATGTCCCAGATCCATTTTCATCCAAATTTAAAAGCTACTTGCATGTGAGATGTAGAATACCAGTTTCATACATGACAGTTCTGCACAGATGTTAGCTGTTGATAATGATACATGACACATGCTTTCAGTAGTCACACTTAAAATGAGAGTGTTTTCTTTTACCACAAAAGACATCGCCTTCTACTTGCTCACACAGATAGAAGTTCTTTTTTCTCTTTTTCATTTGTAATGTTTTTGTCATGAAGAGATAACATCATTTCATGAATTATGACAACTTTTGCCTGTTTCGGTGCAAAAAGGTCAATTTCATCTTCCCATCAAATGCAAGGCATAACATGCAGCAGAATAGTGTTTCAAGTGAAAAAGAGAAGAACAGATGGCTGAACAGCATCCTTCTCCTTCTACATGACTTGGGGTGAGGAACCTCAGAGATAGTTCTATTTGGGAATATTCAGACAAAGGAGATATAATTGAAAAACGTTGATTAGTCTAACACAAACTTTGCATGGAAACTTACAGATTTCAGTGTTTTATTTGTTTGGTTTGCTTCTTTTCCCTTGAAAGTTTTCTTAATATTTCATTAAAGCTTTTGATTAAAAAGGGGAAAGGGAACAAGGAACCTTCTAGCAGTTAGCAAACTCATTTGATATGAAAGATCTGGGTTCAGGTTATCAGATAGATCTGTACGATGCAGGGTTGTATACCTCATTATCTAATATTGGAATGCACTGCCTTTACCATTGGTTATTCTGTCCATAAGTTCAGTTTTTGAAAGGTCTCATTAAAGTCTCACCTTGGAAGTTTTGCAAAATTTTAAACATTTTCTAAGAACTAATAAAAATACATTTCCTGTTATGTTCTATATACAGTGTTGTTTTGCTTTGTTTTGTTTTGTTTTATTTTGTTTTGTTTTGCCATGAAAGGCTGCATTTATTGGGTTTTGCCCCAATTCTAAGTCCTGACATTTTCCCAGTATGTCTGTCATCTCATGTTGTAGTATCTGATCTTCCATTAAACAAACACAACCTCTAACCTTTCTAGTTGCAATTATAACCTTCAAACCATGAAGTGAATGTATTTATTTTTATCAGCAATGTATCATTTGGTCTGAAGCATGAAATGAATGCAATTTTTTTTCATTTATAATACTCTTGAATATTAAGACTAATACAATCCAAATTTTAGTTTTAAGAACTATTTCCATGCTGATCAAAGTATTCAGGAGAAAAGATGGGAGCTCTTATGACATCCTCTGTGCCTCCACATGCTTGGTGAAGTAAAGAAGACAGAAAAAAATGAGTTTTAGAGGCAATAGACAGTCCTCCATATCTGTCTTACTAATAACTGAAGCTGTTGTCTAACCACATCCATACATCCATACAGTTTTCAGGAAGTACACAGACTACAGGATTCCATAAACATTATGATTGCATATATATTTCTTTTTCTTACTTTTACTGATATGAACAAAATCTAGTGTAAATTCTTTCAGAGAATCTGTAATCCCCAAAAGGGACACCTAAAGTTAATTACATAAATAGCAGAAATCTGCTGGCTATCTGTCTTCCAATCAAAGCAAAAACAGTCATGGACCTATTTTAACTAGGACCACGAAGAAAAGGTAGAGAGAACTGTACTATGTAGGAAATTAAATAAATAAATAAATTTAGCCTAAATTAGCCTAGTTAGATTGGTCATCAAAATATATTTAATTGACTGAAAGTTTATTATATTAAAGCAACAGAAATAAAAATGTGACAGAAAACAGGTATGTTTCCTGTTTGTACCCTGTTAAGAACTACAAAGCTGAATTAGAATAAAAACCCAGGAGATATTAAAGAATGTTGTTTTGTTGTTGCTATTTGTTTGCTTACTGTATTGCATTAAAGTGTAGTTAGGCAAGATGATCTATATATTTTATATCTAGGAAATTCAACACACTGAAATGACTGAGGTTGTACTATTTTTTTATTATCTATTATTTAATATTTTTTATTTTTATTTTTATTTTATTGTTATTGTTATTTATGTCTGACGTGATTTACTGGCAGTTCCTGAATGGAGAAAAAATATCCTTTTACTCAACCATTCTCGCAAGTAGAAAAACTGAAGAGAGTTTTCCTTGAGAATTTAGTGGTCAAAACTGTGACATCTCTGCAAAATCCTTGCAGTATCTCTTAAAATAAACTACTTTTTTTAAATATTTTTTTTCCCTTTCACAAAAAATCCTTCATCTCTTTATTTTTAATGGTACTACTTTAGAATGAAAATGTTATTATGGGCCTATTTCTTTAATTCTATGTGGCCATTCCAAGTTGTACTTCCTATGGCAGGATATCCAATTTCAGTTGCCTATCTCCAGACCAATGGCAGTTGGTCTTTCCAGCTCAGTTTTGAAGGTTAAGAAAGACCAACTTTCCTTCTGAAGTGAAAATGAAAGAATTTTGGGCAGAGGAGGAAAGTCTAAGTAGCCCTTAAAGAAACAACTAGGACCTGGCATTTTCAATAAAACTATTTTAATAATCTCAAAAAAAAAAAAAAAAAAAAAAAAAAGGAAGTACTCGATCTATGTAAGTAAAAGTCTAAAGAAAAGTTTTACTCAGAAATTATGCCAATACAGTCAGAATGTGTAGAGCTTTCCAATCAACCTCCTTTATTGGCCAAAAATCCAAAACTGTTCCACTGTGAGGGATGGGAAAAAAAAAATGTGTGGAGAATGTCCTTAAAAAAATGTGAAAGAAGGAAGCTTTATTACTTACAACTACTTTTTCTATGCTCTTTGCTGGAACATTTGTATTTAATTCCTGAGAAATGAGCTCATTTTTTAACGTACATGTTTATTAAAGAAAATAAAAATCTACAAAACCCATATCAAAATACATATTTTTGCTGTCCCACAGGAGTGAGAATAGAGCTGTCATCTTCTAACCATTCTCTCCAAAACATTTGGAAAGTATTTCTGAGAACTTGGCTCAAAATTATTGGAAATAAACTGCCAAGATGCATTTAAAATAAAATAAAATAAAATAAAATAAAATAAAATAAAATAAAATAAAATAAAATAAAATAAAATAAAATAAAATAAAACTAAATTTTGGGCTACTCCATAAGTGAGAATGAACCGGGAGCAGAGGGTACGTGGGCAGAAGGTGTTGATGAGGCTGGTGAGGGTGATTAAGGTCACTCAGGATGCAGCACCTCTACATTGCTTTGTTGTTTCCAGGAATGTTCCTGAAGGAATGTATCCCTAATAATCAGCAGGATGATGAAGCTTTCCCTGGGTGAGTTGGAGTCTAACATTTGCTTTGCTTGGGACCCTGATGCCTGGGAAAGGGGGGTGAATGGTATGGGAAAGAGTTTGGGTGATGAAGCTTTAGGGCACAGATGTGGAAAATTGGATTAATCTTCAAGGATCATGGGAAGTTGTGTAACCAAGTAAATGAGCTTTAGTTTGTAACCATCTCAGACTTAACTGAAGTTCATTTTTGCCTGGTTAATGTGAGGAAGGATATACCTGCCTCTGTGCATTCTAGCGTATATTCTTGCTAATTGACCCTACTTTCTTATGTTTCAGTGGGCAATGTTTATTCTAAAATTTAAAATTTCTGTCTCTAAAGGTGAAGTGATTTAATTATCTTCAATGAGAGTTTAGTGGATGACTACTGTGATGCCAGTGATATGTGATAATATGTGAATATGTGATTCTCCACATATTTCCACATTAAGTTGTAAGTAAGCTATGAGAATCTTCCAGACCACACCTGCCATTCTGTATTTCCCTTTGACAAAAACAGAAAGCACCAATATAGAAAAATTCCTATTAAGTGATGTGCCAAAAATGCAAGATCCTCCATTGTGAGATCTTGCAAATCCTCTAGGTATATTTGCCTCCAAAGACTCTGTGTGATTTCACACACAGAAATCACAGACCTTAGCTTAAAATTGGTAATTTCCCTGAAATACTTTTAAAGAGTTACTCTAGCAATAATATTTGTTTGAACAATCTTTATTATGAATATAACTGTTTTACTTTCATTTTCCTGTCTTGGTCTTTCGGTAATAGCAATCTGTTCTGTTTTACCATTCACAGAGCTAGTCAGTGCTTTGGCTTGGAAGTTATTTTTCCATTGTACAAAGACTAAAAAGACTATAAAATGATGGAGTTTTAGGCTTTGACTTGTGTTTCTTTGACTTGTGCCTTAATAATAATAATAATAATAATAATAATAATAATAATAATAATAATAATAATAATAATAATAATAATAATAATAATGTGACCATACTAGAAAGCTGTGTGCTTTGAATTAATTATTAATTTCTGGAGGTTCGTTCTAACATCTGCTCTTCCTCATTCACAATGTACTGAGAAGAGCAGACAGTCAGTAAACAAGAGCATTCCAACCCAAGCAACTAATCATTTGGACTTGATATATTCACTCACACAGAAGTAAGGTGTGTTTTTTGATGTCATTGCTGTTGTTTTGCTTTATTTTGCCTTTTCTTTTTTTTTTTTTTTTTTTTTTTTTTTTTTTAAGTATTTATTGAGTTTATGCAGACAGTTCTGTCACAGTTTTGCCCAGGAGTTCTTTGACAGTATCTATGCATTGACTCCAAATGGACTCTTCAGGCCCATCAAATGTGGCTTCATCTATGTTTGGCCTTCATAATCAAAGTCTTCAGATCCCATTTTTTTCTGTGACTTCACAGAATCACAGAATTTTCTAGGTTGGAAGAGACCTCAAGGTCATCGAGTCCAACCTCCAACCTAACGCTAACAGCCATCCACTAAACCATATCCCTAAGCTCTACATCTAAACGTCTTTTGAAGACTTCCAGGGATAAGACTTCCAGACTTCTTGCAGTTCAATAACTTTCTAGTTGTGACTCCGTCTATATACCAACAGTACAGAAATATCTTGCAGTGCTCATGGCAATCCACCTCAAATTTATTCTCATGGACATTAAGTAGATTGTATAGCAGATATACGCTGATGTACACTTCAGTTCCTGAATAACCAGATGTCCAAATCTAGGTCTATAATTGCCTATACATGCAGTTTTTCCTTACAGAGAGACCAGAAGTTGGACTGAAAGGTAACACTCATACCTGTCTATATACAGAATGAGCTCTGCCTCAGTGCTGGAGAACAGAGGCATATCCCTACTTTGCAATTTATATGTAATACAGACATAATTTCAGAAGGAGGTATAATAATTTTACCACAAACAAATACCTATTGTGAAAGAATTATCTTTAAAAGTGCCTGAACTCACCATATTTTTTTATATTTTTCCTCAACAAAATGCTGCTCGGAAGGGAAATAAGGAAAGAAAAAATAAATAAATAAATAATCTACTCTTTTGAAATGCATCCTGCACTTGAACACCTATATAAAAGACTATACAACATACTAATGCTCCTTCAGAAGTCCATTTTGATGGACTCATCCAACCTTTCTTGAGACACCATAAGAGTAAAAATATTATACGCTAAATTCAAAGATATTTCACCTTTTCAAAATGTTGAAAGGAATGTTGAAAGGTGTTGAATAAATGAAGGTGGAGTGGGTTTACTCAGAGCACAAGTGAGTTTGCTAAGTTTTACACACTCCCACCTACTATAAAATCAGATTGTTAGGCTCCAGAACAGAACTGAATGTGAAAAAAAAATGACAGTAGAGTCATGAATATTTGGATCAGATTTATTGCGTCCTAGTGATATCCAGATCAACTTTGCAAAGTAAAATGTTAAACTGTTAGACTTGCAGGCTTACATGTTGGACAGTGTTAAACTCAGTAATACCTGACTCTGGAGGTCAGACTTTACACAATCAGCTGTGCACCCTCAGAAATTTTGTCAATGCCTCCAAGATATTACTTCCTGTATAGACTCGCTGCTCAAACTATTGGATAATAAGACCAATAAATAGCATTCACATCATCTATTTTAGCCCTCCAACTTCTGAGGCTGATGTTGGGAAGGCAATCTCCTAGACACCTTGTGAAGTGGAAGAAGATGCTCTAGAAGTGGAGAAGCAGGCTCATCTCTAGCTGTCCTCTGCATGAATTAATTTTTATTAGGGAAAGGTAAAGAAACCAGCCTCATAACTCTGCTATTCAGATGCCTGATAAGCACAGATAGCATCTTTCATCTCAAAATTTTCCTCATGGAGGAATAATTTCTCTTTATCATTATTTTGATTCTGAGTTTGACCAACCTATAAAATATCTGTAGACACTATCATTCAAAAGAAATTTCTATAACAAGACATTGTATAAAAATGGTAAATAATTACATTTGAACAGGAGCAAGCATAACCGTTCTTACTCCCTGATGGATAATACCTACTTTTGTAGGTATTATCACCACTGAAAACAACAATAATTAGGCAGGACCATTAAAGCTGTGCATTATTTAAAAATAAAACCATAACTAACAAACAAAAAAACACACTGCTTTCAGATCAATATTTTCATTCATTTTTCAATAAAAATGTTGGAGCTGACCTCATTTTGCCACTCTAATCTATGCACAAAGGCATTGAGAACAATGAATGGATCAAAAGAATGGATTTATTATGGCACCTCTGGTCAAACTACTAGGAAAGAAGGATTTTCTCAAACTTAATTTGGATACATCCCTTACCCTTCCTCTACTTGTGTGCATAGGAAGCAGCAGTGTAACACTGCCACCCACTGCCCTGCTTCACACAGGTAAGTCATAAGGGTAGATCAATGTTCAGGAGTAATCAGGTCTTTCCACATACAGTTGTGACATCTTTAATAAGCTTTGAGAGCTCCTCAGGTTAAAGCAATCGTTGATTACTTTACTTTGAATTATATGGAGTATGATCTTTACCAGCTGCAGTAAATTGGCTTTGAGCATTACAGTACCTTTATGTGTCAGGTTTTGCTTACCCACTTTCAGATGTCACCATCCGGGGTGATTGTACTCAGATAGGCATCTGATCTCCACCAGAACTGCTCTTTCACTCCCCCTCCTCAAACAGAAAGGGATAGAAAATGCAATAAAAAGTGCTCAATGGTTGAGATAAGGACAGGAAGATCACTCAACAATTACCATGACAAGCAAAACAGACTAAGCATAGGGGGATTAGAGAAATGTATTACCTGTTTCTAACAAGCTAGAAAAACAAGAAACAATGAAAATAAACTAAAAACACCTTTCCCCCATCTACCCTCTTCCACCTTCTCTCCCCACACGGCATAGGGAACAGAGAATGGGAGCTGTGGTCAGTTTATAGCACTTTGCCTCTGCTGCTCCTTCATGATTGCTCTCATCTGCTGCTCCAGCATGGGGTACCTTCATCCTGAATTGAGACTGCATGGGCTTCCCACAGGCAGCAGCTCTTTAGGAACTGCTCTAGTATAGGTCTGTACCATGAGGTCCATCTGTCAGGAGCAAACTGCTCCAGTACAGTTCCCCCATGGGTGGCAGCTCCCCCCAGACCCCCTGCTCCTGTGCCAGGTCCTGCTCCTGCAGGGGCTCTCCGTGGGCCACAGCCTCTTCCAGGCCACGTTCAACTGCTCCACTGGGTGCTCCTCCATGGGCTGCAGCATGGAGATTTGCTCCATGTGGGACCCATAGGCTGCAGGGGGACAGTCTGCTCCATCATGGTCCTCTCCACAGGCCACAGGGGAAATTCTGCTGTGTACCTGGAGCACCTCCACTCCCTCCTTCATTGATCTGGGTGTCTGCAAGGCTGTTTCTCACTCCTCACTCTCCCAGCTGCTGTTGTGCAGCAGGTTGTTGTTGTGTGTTTTTTTGTTGTTTTTTTTTTTTTTTTTCCTTTCTTATATATGCCATCATAGAGGTGCAAATGACATCGTTTATGGATTCGTCTCTGGCTAGCAGCAGGCCCCTTATCTAACACAGTTCAGCTTCCGGATTCTTCTCAGAGAGGCTATCCCTGCAGCCCCCTGCTACAAAACCCTTGCCATGTAAACCCACTACTCCATCTTCCTCTACAGCTAAATTCAGTAATACTTTACAGCATAGGAACTCATCCTCTTGCCATCTCCAAATAACAAGCAATCTCTGTGAAAAGCACCTACCTTAGCCAGTATATTTAGACAAGGAAAGCTGCTGCTATAAAGACACAATGCATAACGAAATAAGCAACATCTTTGTGAAACTGAAATACTGCTCCAACTTTTTAGTCTGACTTTCTGAATCATTGAATTTACATATTTTACATTTATTTGAAGGAATTTTTTGCAGTTCTTTTATCAAAAGGACATTGTGTTCACTTTAGTGATGCAGAAATCATTAAAATACTGCTTATGGAAGTTATTTGCTTTTAGCTAGCTAGTTAGCTAGAAAATAAGGCTGGAATAGCATTAAGCTCCAAACAATATGATTACTTCTGTTTTTAATTGCTATGTTTGTGTGTTAATTTTAAATCATGCATTCACTCTTTCACTTCTGTTTAAAATTGCATTCTGATTTGAAACTCACAGTCTCAAAGAACCAATCGGCAATCTTGCTAAATATATTCTGCACCCCCACCCACTCACACCCCACCCCCTTCTGAAAACCTTCAATCACTACTGGCATTCAAAGTACGTGAGGTATAGGACATAAGGTGCTGGAGTGTCAAGGTGTTAGAAATTACTGCAAGGTCTTCTTATTTGAGCCCATACCACCATGCCCACTTCTGGACCTCTTGATATTTATAAATAATAAAGAGGAAAATTACTAGTTTTGCTCTCAAACACTCAACAAATTACTAAGCAGTGCTTTCACTCATGTAAAATTAATTCACAGGCTTGGTGCCTGGCATTATTTTGCTATAAGAGATTGCATTGTATCTCACATGCATTGAATATGAGACTTAAGGAAAAAAAAATCAATAAAAGAAATTAAATATAGCCAGACTCAGTCAAACAATAAAAATCAATGCTATGTTATCAGGTGCCAAAGAAGCAGGTTTATTTTCAACATTAATCTGGATAGTAGTTTCATGGTAATTGATTTTTTATACTTAAGCTGTCAAAAAATATAACAAGCAATGATTACTTGTTATTTTCCAAATTCATAAAAGAATTGATTCTGTGGGGACTGTGAGTTTTTTTCCCCTTTCTTTCTCTGGCACTGAATTAGTTTTGTCACTGAAACAATTGCTAATCTTTCTTGTAGTGATGTCAAAATTGAAAAATAAATATTCACTAGACCTTAAACAGAACTGCTTTACAAATGTTGTGAATTTTTATTTGTCAATAGAAACAAACAAAAAAAATCCATATCTTCATTATTTTGATTGGTAAACAGCACTGTAACTGTTACCTATGGCTGAATTAAATGTCACTTTAAATATGAAATATTATATTTTCAATAGAAAATATGATTTATTTTTTTTTTAAAGTAAAACAGGCAATACATGATTTAGCTACTTAAACCAAAAATTATCTATCTTGCAGGTAAACACAGAATATTCACCATATATTCTGTTATACGATATAGAAAAAAAATATAATAATATTCCCTATGGAAATTTAGAAACACTGTGAATCCTTAATAGCAGGTGAAATATGAATTTAAAAATTTTTCTCCTTAATTACATTGCTTAAAAATGAATAAAAGTAAGCCAAGACAAATCTGTAAATAATCCAATTGCATACAACCTAGAAATAGATAAGGTTAAAAGTAAAATAGGAAGTAAATTAACAGAAGGTTATTCCAAAATGAAGAATTATCATTATATTTCAAGGATTAACTTCAGTTTTCTACAGGTCAGTGGAAAAAAAAAAATGAAGAAAGAAGGAATTCTGTAGAAAATTTGTCTGTTAGGTAAATATTCCTGGTTAGTTTATATAAACCTTATTGTATTATGCTATATTCTTAAAGGAAGAATATTTACTAGAGAATAAGAAAGTAAATATAAAAGAAAGCAATCTTTACACTGTTTTGGATTTATTCCAACAATCTACATGTAAAATTCCTGCTAGCTTTCCAAGACAAATCAGAGCAGTAAGAGTCATACTTATTTCAGGCAATTTGTATCTATGTGAGAGGTTTATTAACACAAACTTTCTTTCCATAAATAATAGTGGCAACTGGAGCATCAGCTAAGTTTGAGCTGGCAAAATTAACATGACAGAAAGGCATAAAACCTTTCAAGAATATCAGTATTGGAAAAAATGATTCACAGTATCTGATCACATTTATCATGAGTGGCATGGCTGCACACAAGTTGGAGATTATATGTCGTTAATATTGGTATGCTGATCTGCCCAAAAGAAAAAGAGGTTGACACAGAGTTCCTTCGTAAGCATTTTGTCCTGATCTCTACAATGAAGTATCACAGACTATAGTTGGAGAGGGACAGGAATTATATATAGAAGACACATATGAGGCATGCAATTCCATCTCTCTACTCAAATGTGATAACACTCTTCAGTATGTATAAATCATTTGTTGTCCAGTCTTGCTTTAAATGTCTCAAGCATTGAAACTGAAAATTGCAATTTTCATCATTTGCTGCGCAAAATTATTCCATACTGATATCAAGCATTGTTAAGATTTCATTCACTACTACCTTCTCTTCATACATGCATATCCTTTTTTTTTTTTTTTTTTAAATCAACAGTAATTATTCATCCTCCTACTTTTGTACTGATTGCAGACATATTAGCAGAAGCTTTCTCCTTGTTTTAGCTAATATAGAAGAATTTCTTTGGTGATCTTTCTCATTTGTGTGTGTGTCATTTTGCATTTTTTAATAAATGTTTGACTGTATCTACTTTAAACATTTTTATGTTTAACACTATTTTTTTATGTGCTCTATTTCCTGATTTTCTCCCGCTCTCTCTCTTTTTTTTTAATTTGTTTTGTTTTGTTTTGTATTATTATTATTATCATTATCATTATCATTCTTATTATTATCGTTATCATTATTATTATTATTATTTATAAGTAATTCATCACTTATCCTACGGGCAAAAAGAAGCCAAAAGTTTCAGTCAGCATGATAATCCAAATGTATTAGGAAGATTATAAAGCCTTGTAAATAATGTAACCAATGCTTCTTTCCATATTAAAATTATGCCAGTATAAACTTTCCCACTTTATTAAAAAAAAAGCACAACAACAACAATTAAAAAAAAAAATAAACACCAAAAACTGTAACTTTCACTACCTATAAATGTGTTCTTTTTCCCCCTCTCTGATGTACAGACTATTGTATTTTCATAGCAGAAGTTAAAAGCAATAGGATTTCTCTTTGAACAGATTACATTTTGTTAGTTGAATGACATTTTTGATACTATTTTTGTGTATTCTTCATGTTAGACTGTTTTCATTATAGTACTATAGTGAGATTTCTTACTCCTCTTACTACAGAGCAGACGTGGTGACTTACTATATGATACAATACAATGTACTGGCAGTGAAGGACATTATTAATTTCAATTATTCTCAAAAAAAAAGGAAAAAAGATATCACAAACCAGGGAATCACTCCTTAAATGAAAGACACAGGTTGTCACTTGCAGATGTGTAGCCTTTGCACTGAAACTATTAAGAAACTACAGAAAAAGGAAAAGGTCTTCCAGAAGATTATCCATTTATTACTCAACATCCATAAGCATTCTAAAAGCTTTAAAAAAAAAAAAAAAGACAGGGAAAGAAATGAAACAAGAAGAGACAGGAAAAGGGAGAAGGGAGAAGGGAGAAGGGAGAAGGGAGAAGGGAGAAGGGGGAAGGGGGAAGGGGGAAGGGGGAAGGGGGAAGGGGGAAGGGGGAAGGGAAGGGAAGGGAAGGGAAGGGAAGGGAAGGGAAGGGAAGGGAAGGGAAGGGAAGGGAAGGGAAGGGAAGGGAAGGGAAGGGAAGGGAAGGGAAGGGAAGGGAAGGGAAGGGAAGGGAAGGGAAGGGAAGGGAAGGGAAGGGAAGGGAAGGGAAGGGAAGGGAAGGGAAGGGAAGGGAAGGGAAGGGAAGGGAAGGGAAGGGAAGGGAAGGGAAGGGAAGGGAAGGGAAGGGAAGGGAAGGGAAGGGAAGGGAAGGGAAGGGAAGGGAAGGGAAGGGAAGGGAAGGGAAGGGAAATACTTTTGGTTATTCTGCTATATTTCTGTCATTGTGGAACCTTAGGACCCCAACTCTTATTAGACTTCCAGTGTGATAGGCCCTTTAACCATTACAGTAATCTTTGTCCTGAAGAACACCCTTAAGATGTATTGCAATGCCATTTTCCTAAAGTATTGTACCTACATGAACTGTAGTTTCTTTTCAGTGTTTCCATAGTAAGATTAAAACATGGAAATCAAAAGTTTTCTCTAAAGCTTAAGAATACTGAAACCTTCATAAAACTCCAATATCTTTTAATTTGATTATATTTCCCATTGCTTTAAGGAACTTTTTTTTTTTTTTTTTTTTTTTTTTTTGAGTTAGGAATACTTTCCCAAAACAGAGAAATCACCTATCAAATATATGGTATATTTTCTTTAAATAATTGCAAGTCTGTAAGGTTAAGTGACAAGGTTAAGTGTCTGGTTTTGCACTCTTTTCATTCCTAGTACACTCTGATGTTTTCCTTAATTATAGGATTAATATGGTTCCCAGCTACAAACAGTTACATGTCGTTCCCTGTAGGTTAGTCTGTATATTTTGTGCTTATCACAAACAAAGAGGAAATAGCTTTCTCAGTCTTTGTGAGTCTTTTAGAATGTACACACTTTGGGGAAATCATATTTTCTTGAAGGAAATGAGGCATGACCAATCACACAAAACGTGAGAAAATCCCTCGATAGGTGACCTTTGCCACGTGTAAAAGAAGCTGTTCAGTGGCTGAGGTTTCATGGATTTCATGCATGAAAATCTGATTTTCTGGCCACCAGTGCTGTTCAGTAAATAAATAATCCATCATTGTGTCAAACAGGAGAAACATGTAGATACTGGCATTGCTAAATGAATAGAGGTTTTGAATTAGCAACTTATGCAAAATCTGTTTTGTCTTCAGAAGCTGTGCATGTCCTTTTGTGGTGTTTACTTTTCATTACTTGAGCTTAGATTATTCATGTCTAGGATAAGTGTGAACGAAGGCTCTGGTAAAGAAAATATCAGTTTGTATATGTACAGATGCACATATATAAGAATAATAGATAATGCTATTATACGAGACATTTTGTGAATACTTTTTGGAGTATTTCAAAGAGAAAGAAAACCTTCTGCATGGTACTGTTTTAGATTTCTGCTTTTGACTTTTCTGAGGTATATTAGATATTTGTTTGTTAATTTTCTTCTGTGAGCCTTCTTTAACTACAGAAGCATGTAGCTGGCTTCACAGACGTGATTTAGACTTCCTTAGCCATTTTGACAGCTTTAAAAGAAACATCTGAGCTGCTTTATCTCTCTTTTGTATTAAAATTCCAAATGGTATTTCATACTTATTAGACGGTTAGTTGAGGAAGCTGCTTGATTTTTGTTGTGACTGAAAGTAGCAGTGGGTGTACATTATTTGAATGTAAACAGTGTGACTTGTAATAATGGGAATAAAGCATGCATGCAAATAAAATGAAGGAAACAAAAGGAACTAGCTCTTGCTCAAAGGCAGGAGCTTCACTTCAGGAGGTGTCCTTGGCATAATGTCACACTTATACAACATAATAAAGCAAGACTCTGAAAATTATTTTTCTGATATTTTCATCCATCAGTGAGATTTGCAAGACTTTCTCTGTTCAAATGTTGGATTCAGACTGTTCAAGTTATTAGGAAGCAGAAAAAAAATCTCAGACTATTCAAAGTTACAGAAGATTAAAAATACAGTGAATTCCCATGAAGCAGACATAATTCCCTCAAATATCTAACATAAAATTTCATTTATTTCAAAAAGTACAGTTTTATGTTTATTAAGTTATTTTTTGTTGCATAGAAACAAAAAACAACAAACAAACAACATTTCAGTGGTTATGCGAGTGAAAAAATAAGGTTAGTATTCACTAGACATAAGTTTTGATGTCTAAAATTCTGGTTAAGCATATGTCATTCAAACTTGACCATATTTATTAACACTGGAGAAAAACAGACTTTGAGGAAAAATGAATCTCATATTTTAGACAACTATTTAAGGGTGAGTGTAATTGCCTTCTGTATATGCCACTTCTTTTCTGTTACTGGGAAAGAGAACCCAGTTTGAACAATTTACTGTCAGACAGTTAATTTTAGGTGTATAGATTAGGAGGGGATGATTCCTACCTGAACTTTACAACAGCTAACCTTAGCCTTCCCAGACCAAATCACACATTACATCTGTGCAGTAATTTCCATCTTCCTTATATAATAGAATGAATAGTAGAAAATAATCTGGGATTTGCTCTTCATGCATGAGCAGTTCATTTAGCTGTGCATTCAGAAACACTAGACAAGGTTTTATCATCAAAAGTTTTTCCTTTATTGCCAGCAAATACCTTAACCTGTGCAAAGGATTAAATAGTTGAATGAAGTGCAGGCTTTTTCTCTGTTTTCGTAGTGTATTGAAGCAACACTCAGAAGCTAAAGATGATGCATTCCCCATTACCCTCTCCCACCCCTCCTACCCCCCCCCCCCCCCCCCCCCCCCAGTTGGAAATTATACTGTGGCATGGTCAGAATTCACATGTATATGTGAAACTGAGTTGAGGTTGCAGCTGGAGCTACTATCTTTAACTTCCTAATTAAAGATACCTACCTTTGGAGTAGAGTCATCTTGCATCATCTTTATAACTCAGAGGAATAGACAGATTCATCCCAAAAGAAGTAAATAATTTATTTCTTAGGTGGACTGACCCTTTCTTTAGGGATGTCTTTCTCATTATCATTCATGAAAGAATTACACCAATTAAATCCCTAATTCAAGCATTTAAAAAAGGTACCTGAGGTTGAATTAAATGATTCCACGCCCCAGTCCATGGTATGGCTTTAGCCAAAACTGCAGGTGAAGAGAAAACAGCTGTCTTTCTGAAGAGAGAAACTTAGCTGTTCTGGTGGATGAAAGGCTCAATATGAGACAGCAGTGCACACTTGCGCACTGGGCTGCATCAAAAGATGTGTGACCATCAGGTCAAGGGAGGTGATTGTGATTGTGCCCCTCTGCTCTGCTCTGCCTTCATGAGGCCCCACCTGGAGTGCTGTGTCCAGGTTTGGGGACCCCAGCAAAAGAAAGATATGGACCTGTTACAGCGAGTCCAGAGGAGGGCTACAAAGATGATCAGAGGGCTGGAGTACCTCTCCACTGAAGAAAGGCTGAGAGAGATGGGCATGTTCAGCCTGGAGAAGACAAGGCTCAGGGGAGACCTCACTGTGGCCTTTCAATACTTAAAGGAGTCTTATTAAAAAGATGGAGAAGGACTCTTTACTCAGGTAAATAGGGCAAGAGGGAATGATCTTAAATTAAAAGAGGATAGATTTAGATAAGATGTTAGGAGGAAATTCTTCACTGTAAGGGTAGTGAGGCACTGGAACTGGTTGCCTACAGAAGTTGTGGATGCCCCATTCCTGGAGGTGTTCAAGGCCAGGTTAGACAAAGCTCTGGGAAACCTGATCTAGTGGGTGGCAGGGTCACAGCGACTCAGCAAGAGTCAAAGAAATCTGTCTCTCTCTCTCTGCCACTCCTTTTCACTCCCTCCAAAGGACTGGAAAATTTTGAGAGGAGCATCAGTCTTACACATCCTTTGTCTCCACTGAGACTTCAGTCAGCAGCTGTGAGAACAATAATGACTGACAGCCCAAAAGACATGGACACCGAGGGGCTGCTGTTGACAGAAGCACAGCTAGGTGTAAAACTCTTCCCCCACTTTTCCCTCAACTTCTCCAGATCAATGTTCTTAAGCAATATCCACCTATATCTAGCAGAAAGATGCAATTAATTCTCCCCACTCTTTCCTCTCTATTCTGTTAAAAGCATCCTAGGTTTTTCTCTGTGTGTGAGAGAGAACGGGGGAGGGGGGAAGGAAAAAGGAAGGGAGGAAGGGAGGAAAGAAGGGAGGGAGGGAGGGAGGGAGGGAGGGAGGGAGGGAGGAAGGAAGGAAGGAAGGAAGGAAGGAAGGAAGGAAGGAAGGAAGGAAGGAAGGAAGGAAGGAAGGAAGGAAGGAAGGAAGGAAGGAAGGAAGGAAGGAAGGAAGGAAGGAAGGAAGGAAGGAATCTTTTGATAGAAAGACAAGAAACCAGGGCTTTGGTCATAAATTATCACTGAAAGGAGATGTCTTTTCTTTACCAGTTATAAACAGAAACTGCTGCAGAGAGCAGAAGGAAAGCACTGATGAGCTTTTAATGTCATTTTCAATGAAGGTTATAGGTTTCAAGATTCAAATTCAGATTATTGTTTATGTAGAAATCAGATTTGGTTATTTTTGTAATATATAAAGCATTCAGTAAATAATTTTACTAAGAAATTCTGAGAAGTATTTTTTTCTTTTTTTTTTTTTTTTAATCTCATTTTGGACCAATAAATTTTTGTCTGAAGCATATTGTAACATTAGTCCAAGAAGTTAAAGAGAAAGAGAAAGAGAAAGAGAAAGAGAAAGAGAAAGAGAAAGAGAAAGAGAAAGAGAAAGAGAGAAAGAGAGAAAGAGGGGAAAAAGAAAAAAAAAAAAAAAGAAGAAGGGAAAGGGAAAGGGAAAGGGAAAGGGAAAGGGAAAGGGAAAGGGAAAGGGAAAGGGAAAGGGAAAGAGAAAGGGAAACAGAGGGTTAATATAGATATTCCTATATTTCTTAAGAGTCCAGCAGTATAGATGGAACATTGCCCAAATATTATGTCAACATTTCTACTGCAGCTGAAATATAATCCAAGTAATAAAACTTTTCCATCCCAGAAATGTTAAGTGAAGAACAATTATTCACGTAACCGCAGTTAGAGCAATAGGAGCAGTTCAGAGAACAAACACCACTGTACTAAATTAAAAATACCATGCTGAGGAAGGCTCTGATGAAGGCTGTTTGGGCAGGAAATCCCCTTTGTAAATGCCTACTTGAAATAGTTAAACAAACCCTACAGAGACTCTGGATTCAAAACTCAGTTCAATGATGTAAGCAATGCAGCCTTAGTGAGTCTAGTAGTTTCCTGAAAACAGGTTTGTCCTTCTGCATTCCTTCTTTTAGGTCTGCCAAGGTGTGGCAGTCTTGAGTATCCTCTCAGACAACATATTGCCCAATATCAGCAGTCAGTTATAATTTTAAGTTCTCTAATTTCTCTCATCAGACAGCCAAGAAGGTAGATTCTATATGGCCTTGGAACTATTCAGTTCAAAGAATTAATTTGAAATCTGAATCAACATTTAGTCCTCAGGGTACAGGAGAAAAAAAAAAAAAAAAAAAAAAAAAAAAAAAAGGAACGTCTTTTTGTAAAAGCAGAGATACTGCTTTGAACCATCCTTGTTCCTCATATCAGAAATTGGAAACTGAAGCCTGCTTACCTGGAGTCTTACTACTTCAATAGACAGGTATATAAAAAACAAATCCGGAGCAGTTTTGCATTCTCCTGTACTTCTCAGAGAAACAGGCAGATCATCCCGAGTAAGATCTAATGCCATTTACTACACTATTGTTAAGTTTATACATGATTGACATGATGCCATGGGTTTTCAGAATTTAACTAAACCTATCTCTACTATTTCAGACAATACACAAAATGTAGTCATTGAATCAACTGAAGGAACTGGATGCATCTCTCTTGACTTTAGGAGGTGATAGAACCTGTTTAGTTTGTTCATTCATAACTTATTCTTAAAGTATACTACAGTGCATATACACATTAAAGTACTAGAGTAAGAAAATACTTCTACAATATGCCTTTTTAAAAGGAAAAAAAAAAAGTGGAAAGCAGACAGTGGGTGGACTATTTATCTTTTTGTATTGCTGGAGTGTGGGGCTGACAGTTTGAGAGTGGGAAGAGTGTTCCTTCTCTGAGAGCAACTGAGTATAGGATATAGCAATAAACAAAGAGCCTGCCTCCAAAGCATGGCCTGGAAGTCCAGTGTTGAAAAGAATAGGGCAACAAATACAAAGGCAGTCTTCAGAGGTGTTGGAAAAAAGTCATACAGATTTTTTTAAGAAAACATGCAGTTGCCTAAATTTTCTGGGCAATGGCTTTCTTTTTGCTACTGAAAACAGGCAGTAGTTGTGATACAGATTTACTTTGAATGGTTATTTTATTTTGCAAGCATTGTCAGTCATAGAATTTTTAGTTTCTACATCTAGACACTGGCAATCTGACTTTCTGAGAATAGAAAGTTTCAATATATTTTGCTTGAGTTATTTTAAATAAAATGTAAATAGTTCTAGTTTAAGACTTCATCCAACTCAGAATTCACCATTATCCCTACAACTCAAATGACATTGAAGCAAAGAAATATATACCAGTTAAGAGCAACATTTTTACATTTAATTTCACAAATATAGCACCTCGTATGAAAATTTTTTCTGAGACCATGGTAAATTTCCAGAAAATAAATAAATAAATCTATTTCTAAAGGGTCCTAGTGCCAGACCCAGTACATGTTTCTCCCCAAAATTTATGCTTACCTATTTTTAAGCCAACTGTTTTAGTACAGAAAAACTCTGAATGGCCATAGATTATACACATCCATTCTTTAACTGAGGTCATTTTGAAGGAAAATTACTGTAGTATGAGAGGAAAGAAAAAAAAAAGGATTTGCAAGCTATATTTAGGATACTAAGGAAGTTCTAATATTACAAGATAAAGCTATTCATCTCCCGGTGCTGACAGGTGATGATATTCTATTTGTGTTATTTTGTATGCCACTTATTTTATTTTGGATATTGTACATAAGTACATAAAGTAACATTCATTATGGAAGTTGAATGGAAGTAGAACTGTTTAAGTAGTTTTTTGGTTTGTTTTGTTTTTATTGCTGAAGCTGTTGTGCCCAAGTGATACAAGTACCAACACATTCTTTCATGACAGCCATCAAGTCACAAGATAGTATATTTAAAAAGTGGTTACTCAAGTCCAACAGTTTCTCACAACAGATAAGAAAATAGTCACTTCTTAATGTAGGTGTGGTTTTAAATCAGGATGTTGGTTTTGGAGTTTTGTTTGTATGTTTTTGTTTGTTTGTTTGATTGATTGCTTTTGTTTTATTTTGTTTTCAAAAGTTCTCTGATTTAATAATATACCAAAACAAAGAAACAATTTCACAACCAAGAAAAGGTACATAGCTCCAGTACTCTTGAGATTTAGGGGCAGTAAATGATAAGTAGGAAGAAAACACTTTGATATGAATCCAGTTTCACATCATTGAAAACTCTAAATAAAAATTATTAGCTTTTTTTTTTTTCTTTAGTCTGCAATGATTTACAAAGCTTCAAATGCCCACAAATCTACTAAGCCAGATCATTTAAAGAATCTATATAAGCTTGTGAGGTTTTAAGCTTTTTGACTTATAATATTAGCTTTCAAGTCATGCCAAAAACTGACTGCAGCAGAGCTGCTTTAGAACTGAATTCCTGACACTGGAATTAGTGTTGGGTGTGTGGCATGCTTAATGATAATCTTGACTATGTTTGCTGTAGACAGCTGTCACACATGGTTCCTCTGAGTCAATAACTACTAAGATAAGATGTAGAGCATCTTGACTTTTTTTCATTTTTACATACTAGTGTTTTGAACACTGTCCATCCTGCAAAGACAGCACTTCTAATGCCAAGTGACATTTTTCTACAGGGTAGAAAGATTGCTTGAACATTCCTTTAGTTAGTGTCTGGTGAAAATGTGTAGCAGAAGCTCAAGAAAAATATTGAAAGTTGAAAGTTACCAACCTCACACATAGGTTACAGACACAATTAAGTGTATTTTCCAGCTTCTTACATTTGTAGACTTGTTGTAGAGTGACTGTTTTATTTGTATTTATATAAATACATATTCGTAGGTATTCACATTCATGTTTATATCACTGTGTAAAAAAAAAAAAATGAGCTAGCATGCTTCATATACATAAAAGCACACACCTATCATGTCATACTCTTTTGTGTTCTCTTTGCTACGTTGAAGAATACTTTTCTGTTACTGAAAGCTTTTGAAGTAATATAGCATGTCAGAGGTAAAAAAAGAAAATTTTATAAAAGTAGATTATTATTTTTTTTCTAAAACATATGCATATATATCACTGTCTTCTTAATAAAAGATTCCTGATCTGTGATCGGAAATATAAACAACACTGTTTTCATTGAATTTAGAGATGCAGAATCAAGCGCTAAGTTCCCGGAAAAGAAATATGTCTTTCACTCAAACATTAGTCACTAAGAAAGAACAGATAATTCATTTGAAATATTGAAGTCTTAAAATGCATTCTTCTTCTTGGATAGATGATTTCATTTAAGTTTTATGACACAATTACTCATCCTATCATGATGCAGCACAATATAACTGAGCACATCAGGCATTTCAGATAAGAGTTGCCTTGTAGTTACAGATGTTGGCAATAGTACATTCTGACTTAAACATGGAACATTTTGGTATCACTTATTGAGTGTTTGTGATTTATTGATTTGTTTATTTATATATTAATACCTGTCACTCGTGTATGGAACTCAAGTTTTATGAAGAACGGCTGAGGGAATTGTTTAGTCTGGGGAGACTAAAGAGGGGGACTTTAGAGGGGGCTCAGGGGAGAAAATCACCTGAAATGAAGTTGTGGAAGCTGGGGATTGGTCTCTTCTTGCAGATAACTAGCAATAAGACAAGATTCAGGTTGGAAATTAGGATAAATTCAATATCAGAAATAGTAGTTAGACATTGAAATGGGTTGTCCAGGGATGTGGTGGAGTCATCATCCCTGGGGTGTTTAAGGAAAGGTTGGAGGTTGTACTTAGGAACATGTTTTAGTGAGAACTAGATGACCGTGGAGGTCTTTTCCAACCTTAATGATTTATAAAATATTCTCCTGTCCCCGTTTTTTTTTTTAATGCTCTAAGATTTGCTAGTAGGAAACATTACATGTTTTACTTAAAACATTTATATTTTTATTTCTAACACATTCACAGATCAATTATGACAGAGGACACATGCTTTAGAAGTCTTATGTCTGTCTCAGAAAAAGTAGAAAATATAGAAAAATAAATATTTTATGTAAGATACTCAACATCTAAATCTATCCTCCAGTTCGCAAAAGCAATTCCATTCACTTGTGTCATGGGTCATATGTTTATATCAATATTTTGGTATGAGTGAAAAATTCTAAACCAAGTACAATAAATACAATAGCAAAATAGTCTGTAGTTGATAACAAAAATATACTTTCAACAATTTACTGAAAGCAACATAGCATATAGAAATATCACAGTTGTGAAATTCATACCGAGCTTGTGTTTGTAAAATATGCCAGTATTTAAATATTTAAATTAAATTATAGCCAAACATACAATTTCTTTTGGTTTTAGTTAATTTCAATGTCTTCATGATGTGTTATAGCAAAATATTTAAGTGTCTTAATTAAGAATGATTCTATTTTCAATAGTCCACTTGAAGGAGAAAGGAAATAGAATTCTATTCAATAAAATATTTTTTCTATAATTATGAATCTTAATGTTTATGTTTATATTATTAAAACATACTAATAACAATATTGTTTTATTATTTATTTATGTATTTATTTTTATTTTTCATGCACTTTCTAACTCTATGTATTAATTTATATTTCCAAACAAGGTATTGGTTAATGGAGTTGCTGTTACCATGATGGCCAAAGGATACATGCAGGGAAAATACAAAGGGAGCAAGGCTATCTTTTATTATACTACTGGGCATTAGTCTATGTGTTAAAAATGTATTTTAAAATCTTATCATTAAATCATAGGTGGCAAATATAACTCTACAAATAGGAATTGTATGTAACTGAGTAGATAAGTAACCGCTTCTTAATCAAATGCATTGTTTCCCTCTTCACTCTCTTTCACCTGTAAACAGTTCTTTAAGCCATTAGATTGTAGCATAGAGAGAGATGTTAACTTCAGGGGAACAAAACATAATAATAATAAAATAATAATCCTAGAGATATTTCCTAATATTGATATGAAAAATAGACAGGATCTGTTTTTTATTCCTAAATCTGTAGAAATATAACATCATTAGTTTCAAAACAATTGTTCATTGCATGAAAATCCTGGCTCTGATTAAATTATAATTCCCACTAATTCATTGCAACCAAAAGATTATCACTGATTTATACCAGTGTGAGATGAAACTCAGGCTTCAAGATAGTGTCTGAAATTTGTCAAATCAAAACTGAAGAGCTTCATTCAGGCTGAGCTACAAACCGATCTGTTCATTCTTTTGAGGTGTACATTGCTATGACAAATGTCAGCTACTTCACATGCTTCTATTTAAAGAGTCTGTCATACCCTGTTTTAAAAATTTGGCCTTAAGAGAAGAACAAATGCACTGAAAATGGAACTAATTTCCTTCTTAGTGAGAGTAGTATAATGAATTCATGTCATCTTCCTACAGGCAACCTAAGCGAAAGGGCAGTTGAATTGAAAGTTATCATGGATAAGAAATCTGAATCCAGAACTTCTCTTTGGGTGAACTGTCTCCACAGAGCTCGAATTCTTCCTCTGACTGGATGTTTACCGCCATGAAATAGGTGGAGAAATAAATCTTTCTCTGTTTGCAGAAAAAGATTAATTCTCTAGTTAATATTTTTATTTATTTATTTATTTATTTTTGTTAACCTGACGAGTCAGATTTTTCTGTCAGAACTCAAACATTTTACAGGGAAATGTGGAACTTCTAAGATTTCTACAAAATATCATTACATACATTAAATTGTGAGTATATACATATGTGTGCATGCATATACATACGCATCATTAAATGCAAGGAACGTTTGCTAAGAAAACTGATATCTAAGGAAAAGCTACCCCTTAAGTTGTGTTTGATGTATTTTATAGGATTCCAGGTGAGATCATTGGTGGATGAAATTACTAAGCCACTACTGATCATGTTTGAGTTAGTCTGGTGAAGTTCCCAGTGACTGAAAAGGGAGAAACAACCTCCATTTTTAAAAAGAGAAAAAAAGAAAACCCAGGGAACTACAGGCCAGTCAGTCTCACTTCTGTGCCCAAACTATATTAAAGCACATGGAAAACAAGGAGGTGTTTGTTGTAGCCAACATAGCTTCACTAAGAGCAAATCATGCCTGACAAACCTGGTGGCCTTCTACAACAGGGTTACAGCATTGGTGGATAGGGAAAGAGAAACTGGCAGCATTTACTTGAACTTGTGCAAATTCTTTAACACTGTCCTACATGACATCCATGTCTCTAAACTGGGGAGACATGGATTTGACAGAAGCACCACTCAGTGAATAAGGAGTTTTCTGGGTGGTTGCACTCAAAAAGTTGTGGTAAAAGGCTCAATGTCCAAGTGCAGACAACTGATGAGCAGTGTTCCTCAGAGGTCTATACTGGGACCAGCACTATTTAACATCTTTGTGACACAGACAGTGTGATCAAATGAATGATTATCATGTTTCTGATGACACCAAGCTGTGTGATGTAGTTGACACACTGAAGGGAAGGGATGTCATCCAGAGGGACCTGGAAAAGATTGAAGTATGGACACGAGTGAACCTAAAAAAATTCAAGAAAGCCAAGTGCAAGGTCCTGCACCTGGGTCGGGGCAATTCCAAACAGAAATACAGGCTGGGTAGAGAATGGATTGAGGGCAGCCCTGAGGAGGAGGATCTGAGGATGCTGGTTAATAAGAAGCTTGATATGAGTTGGCGTTGTGTGTTTGCAGTCCAGAAAGCCAACAGTATGTGTGGCCAGCAGGTGGAGGGAGGCCTCCTCTCTCTCCCTGCCCTCTCTCCCCTCCCCCCCCCTTCTTGTGACACCCCACCTGGAGCACAGTCTTCGGCTCTGGGGCCTTCAACATGAGGACATATACCTATTAGAATGAGTCCAGAGGAGAGCCATGAGGATGATCAGAGGGCTGGAGCACTTTCTTATGAAGACAGACAAAGAGAATTGTGATTGTTCAGCCTGGAGAAGAGAAGGCTCCAGTGAGACCTTCCAGTCTCCCAGGCACCTTCCAGTACCTAAAAGGCACCTATAAGAAAGTTGGAGAGGGACTCTTTACCTTGAAGTGAAGTGAAAGGACAAGAGCTTTAAACTAAAAGAAGGTAGATTTAGATTATATGTGGGAAAGAGGTTATTTACAATGAGGGTGGTGAGGCAATGGAACAGGTTGCCAAGAGAGGAACACTTCCCCATCCCTGGAAGTGTTCAAAGCCAGGCTGAATGGGGCTTTGACCTTTGGATATGTCCCTGCCCATGGCAGAGGGGTTGGAACTAAATGATCTTTAAGGTCCCTTTCAACCCAAATCATTATGTGATTCTATGATTCTGAGATACTTTTCCCCTCCATACATTGTTTCAACTTCTGTTTATATAATAACATTTTTGTTCCTGTAATTCTAGTTGTGTACAGGGCAAGATTTCAACAACTGAATTTCAAAGCTTGAAACAGATTTCCTGGGGCCACAGTTTTGCATTTTAAGGAAAAACAAAATGAAATATAAAATAAATACATAAATAAACAATATCATCATCAACAACAACAAAAACAAAACATAAAAACGGAAAAAAACAGTGCTGCGATTCTGAGATGACTATGTGGGTTATAGGAAATCTCCTTTTGTTCATACAGAGTTTAGTAGCATGCTGCACTATTATATATACACTTGAACAATAAGATTTAAAATCAACAATTTGTCCCAGAACAAAACTTTAGGTATTTTTGAAAAAGAATAATACTTGTACAGCATATGTATGTGTAAATAAAGCCTCTTCATCTCTCCTAAAGGTCTCCTATACTTTGTTTCAGCAGTCTAGTATCCTTGTATAGTCTAGTATTCTTTGGAATGGAAATTACTGAACAAGTGTTAAATATTTACTTGGTCAGTAGTTAAGGCACTATATCATACAGAAGCCATGTATCTTCTTAAAAGCACAGATCTCAAAAACAAAGTAAATATTCAAAAAACATCCAAATTATTTGTATAATTTTGGGGCCTGACTTTATTATTTTTTAATATCTGGAGTTGGTAACACAGTGATGGTAGCAAAATAGATGATAAGTGTCACATTTGATCTCTTTTAAACTTCAAGATAGATCAATTACCTGATACTCTTGCTTCTTAATACTTTCCAGAAGCTTTGAAATGCCTGAAAATCAGACATCAAGCACCAACCTTTACCTTACCAGTGTCACAGACCTATGAAAAATCTGGTTTTGTTTGGCATCCAAGAGCCAACTGTACTAGAAATTACTCCCATCCCTGTATTATTAGGAAAAGATATAGCTGAGACAAAAGATTTCTATCAAAGCCAACAAAAAGTAGCTAATCTGCTTTAAGTTTTGAACTAAATCCCCCTGAGATCCTGTAGCTCTTGAAAGGTGTTTTGTTTTGTTTTGTTTTTTCCCCTTTTTAATAATGCTTAAAACTAGAAAAAATATGTATATCATAGGCTGTGAAGTGTGGAGCACTTTTCAGATCTCTTTTAATGTGCTTGTTTAATTGATTTTTTTGTTGTTGTTGCAAATGGAGATTTCTCTCTCGACAACAGCTGCTATGTTTTTTGTAGAGTCTGGTAAGCATCAATGCTCCAAATGAGCCTGAGTCTCAGGAGGAGGAAGCAGGGAATCAGAAAGAGCATTGTGTCTCTTTTGCCACTATTCTGTTAGCAGCCTTGAGTTAATGTATGCCTGCCTCTAAGGCAAAAAAAAAAGCTCGACAACTTGTCCTTGTTTGAAACGATAATACACCACTGGCTCCATTTCATGAAAATCAGTCTGTTCAGCTGTGGAAACAGACATGTTTTTTTCTGTTGAGTGATATATGCAATGAGTTATCACCATACGCCCAGTACTTGGATGATGGGATTTTAAATGTCAGGAAATAAATGAAAATATCAACAGTTTGGCAACAAGATTTCTGTTTAATGTGAACCTGGCTTTCTGAGAGTCTTTTTGTGAGCTTCTCCTTAAAATCTAATCGGCGAAGATTGATTTTAAATGTAAAAATAACAGTAGATTTGGTTATGCCTATGTGTGGCACTTTATATTGAGGAAGAATCAGAAAACCGTGAGTGTCTTGTTATGGATACAGTGAGACAGATGCCTGTGGGAAGATTGTTTGTTTTATGCTTTAATTTGTGTAATTTTTAATGGGAAATATGATTTTTTTGAGTATTTCAACTTGTGAAATATTCACTAATTTTATATATTTTATAAAAGTCTATTTCTGAAATGCTGCCATTGCCCTGTTTTGTTTCTGGTGCCCAGAATCACTGTCTCCTTGCAACACCTAACTTAAGGTAGAGTGTCGATGAAAACCAAACCTTTATTATTATTGTGAAATAAAAATAAACATTTAGATCATATCCCTATTTTCTTTGTGAAACCTGAGAAAAATGAGCATGATCATGGAAATTCATAAGGTTTAATGACAGGGAAAAAAAATGAAAGAAAGCATAACAAGGACATTAATGAATGATTTTTAAGAAAGGTTTTAGAGAATATAGACGGCTAGTGTAATTTGGGTAAAATATAGCCATGAGTTGAGGTGAAAGGCAACGCAAGGTCTTGCATATGCAAAGGAATTTCCCTTTAGAAAGAACATTGATTCTGCTCCTGTTTCTATTACAGCCAACAGGAAAATATCTCTCACCTCTGCTGGAAATAAGAGAAGGCCTAGGAACACCTATAATGAAATCTCTGTCTTTCCTTCTCTGTCTGTGGGAATGATAATGATAATAATAATAATAGTAATGATAGTAATAATAATAATAACAATAATAATTTGAATAAATTAATAGACTTTTGTTCCCCTGACAAATCATTTCTTTTCCCTCAATGTTCTTTGTAGAAAGAATGGTCTAGAAACCCAAGCCCTCATTTTGTGTGTATGTGCATATACATATGTGAATAAATGAATTCAAATATACACATAACAGACAACAGTATAAGCCATCAGTGCTGAAACTGAATGTAACCCAGATGTTCCTGTGTTGTTTATTCTGAGTTTGAAGCAAATCCATTGTAAATGCCCCCTTTAGCCATCAGCATTGTCACTCCATTGTAATACAGAAAAGCGAAGGTCAGTTCTGATAGATTCTTGTGTGTTTTGAAAAAGATTAATGCTTGGCAATGAACTCCACATGAAAGGTTTCTTTTCAAACATCTTAGGTTCACTGATTCAGTGTAATACATGAGCTTGTATCAGAAAGGTCACAGTTAACACTGTACTTGGCTTCCAGGTGCCTGGTTTAGTATAAGCTGACTTAGACCCCGTTTTTTCTCCATTACAGAAATTTAAGACTATCCACCAGTGAAGCAACAAGTTTCTTTTTTAACCTATTACTTAGATACTGACATGAATTAGATTCTTGGAGGTGTTCTTTGTATTCATCACCCTGCAGATAAGAAATTGCCTTATTTTAGCCAGTAGATACATTTAAAAGTGTTTTGTAGCTAGAGTTCAATAAGGACTAAGTGTTTGGCCACAAGGTAATGGGGAAGTATCTCTCTATCTGGGATAAAGAAGCTTGAATCCTCTTTTGGAGTTAGGCTATACAGACACCAGTTCAAATTGGAGAAGGAGGGGCACTACACAAACAAAGCTTTCTGGTTGAAGATCTTTATTCTATTCTGCAAAGGTCTGAAGTACAAATCCCTCTGCTGATACGCTGTGTTTGAGTCCCTGTGTGAGTTTCATCTTGCATAATTAGATATTTGAAAGTGATGTATTGAAATCTGAACTAATCTATCTAGCTTTTCTTTGTAGACAGTGGTAAGAGGATGGTGGCTTCTGATGATTATCTCAGACACCTATTCTAGGAGGTATCTCTTGACATGTTTATTTCTTTGTGGATTATAAAGTCAGCCTAGGGTGACTACTTCAGTCTTACAAATAAAGTTTTTAGTTGCCTGAATTAGTGCAGATGAATCCTTCTCTAGGTCTCTAACCTTAATGATAAAGTACCTCATAAAGTACCTCAACAGAGTTAGTCCTGGTTAAATCTGTTCCACTATGAATTAAATTAAAAAAAAAAAAAAATCATATATAGAAAAAAAAAAGTAAAAAAAAAAAAAAAAAAACATCAAAAACAAAAAGACAAAGAAAAGATTTCTTTACCAGCTGATTAAGTCATAGAAAGCTGAAGAAGTGTCAGACTAGTACTTGTTCTAATGAATATGTATATGGGGAGAATAACATAAGCAGGAGTGTTGCCTTCAGGGGGCAGTGGCGACCTGGTTCAGGAATGGCATGGAGACCAACCCCAGGCCACTCGGTCCATCGGCTCACAGACACCAATGTGGTGGATGGCAAATGGCATTTATTGTCAAGTCACATGCTGTTATATACCCGAGGCCCATAGTGTCATTTCTGCTTGCTTACATCACAGACCACACGCTACTGTCCATCAAGGGAGGGGCTCCACATTTCCGTACAGCACGACATCTTCCGGCCGCCAGACCCTAACTACCCACGTTTCCCCCGTCCCTATGCACAACCAAATTAGCTAAAATATAACAATCTTAAGACGTAGACATCATAACTTAAATAAAAAACATAAAGCACAATAACCAGGAGAAAACTAGGAGATAACTGGTAACCCTGAGTAAATACACTCTTAAAGTAGTTGTTGGTGTTCTACCAACATAATGTTAACTTTCTCTAACCAACTTTTAACAAACAACATAAGCTTATTTAGTATACAAGATCCAAAGATAAAATCACACAAAGGCATCGCAGCACCCCACCCACGGAGGCTGCTTCGCTGTTGTCTGGATTCTGCCAGTGTGGAACTCTCAGGCTTAGACAGGACACTTGCTGACTTATTGTCTTCTCTTGTCACTGGGGTATACAGATTACGGGGGTGTCCGATGATCCGTTCCTGTGAACAGAAACTCAGTTTTCATTAGTTTTATTCTGAGTTGCGGTCGGGTCACTGCGATGAACTGGCACTAGCGCCCGATCCACCGTGATCTGGCAGATAGTAGGCGAGTTGATCATTGCTTGAGGCAGCATTTCCCACTGGAAGTTGGAGCGTTGGCTGTTTGGAGCTTCTCTGGCCGCACGAGTTGCCATAACTTCATGGGCCCACAGGCCCTGGGCTTGCACATGGGGGGTGATCACTGTTGGGTCCACACCCATTAGCCGCTGCAGGCTAGAGCCATATAGTGGGTGATCCGCCCCAGTTACTTGGGCCAGTTTTCTCATACAGTTGTCCTCCCATTCCTGTTTAAAAATGATCATCCCCCCCCCCGTCAAAGATCAGTCTACAAGTTTGTTTTATATCGAACAGGAGCATATCGTCTCCCCCGAAAACACCATCTATGAGGGTGGAGACCATTGCAGAATGAAGCCCTTTATCCGCAATGGCTTTAACAATTGCTTGTACATCCTTGGGGTTTATTGGTGAGTGAACCCTCTGCCCCCCATCTGTCACCCAGACCAGGAACGCTAGCGTGGCCGATAGAGCCCAGTCGGCGCACGCAATCTTAATTTTCCTCCAATCCGTGAGAGGAATTTCTCCCCCTCACGGTGCAGCTTTATTTTGGTTGGGGGTATTTTTGCTATCTGTCCCCATTTCCTCCTCCTCTTCCGAATTTGAATCGGTATCTGATCCGGAGTCGGAGCTCGGCTGACTGGTCACCTCTGAGTTCCGGTACCCTCCCATCGAGTTCAGGCCCCACCCACTACCCTTGGGGGGGGCCCACTCCCTGCTCCGGCCCCGCCCACTACCCCTGCAGGTGGGCCGCTCTCTCCCTCGTGGCTCGCCCCGCCACCTTCTCGGCGAGGCGTTTGCCCCACAAGAGCGTTTTTTTGGATGGCCGTTCCGATCGGCTCTCTGTCCCTCTCTCGCGCTTCTACCTCCTCCCTGGTCGCCCCCACAGCCGTTCTCTTTCTCCCATTTCCACATGTTAATAAAGCCTAGCACTTCATCCGCGTTCCCGCCGGAGGCTTCTTCACCCGACTCTTCGTCTTCTAGTTCGGTACCGTATTGGGGCGCACATGGCGGTGGTCTCTCCCAGATTTCCTCAGGCTCTGGTTCCCCACCGGCACCCCTGGCTTCCTCAGCTGAGCCACCCCATAACTTCCATAATTTTGTTACGACCTTCACACGGGTTTCCATCTTCCTTGTTGGTCTGGGAGCGTCCTCCCCACTGGGCTGGTCCTGCTGCTCCGGCCGCCGTTCACCCGAATCCAGGAGTTTTCCCGGGTTTCGGCACCACTTGTTGCCTTCAGGGGGCAGTGGTGACCTGGTTCAGGAACGGCACGGCGACCAACCCCAGGCCACTCAATCCATCGGCTCACAGACACCAATGTGGTGGATGGCAAATGGCATTTATTGTCAAGTCACATGCTGTTATATACCCGAGGCCCATAGTGTCATTTCCGCTTGCTTACATCACAGACCACACGCTACTGTCCATCAAGGGAGGGGCTCCACCTTTCCGTACAGCACGACATCTTCCGGCCGCCAGACCCTTACTACCCACACAGGAGACAGTAACTCTCTGCACGTCTCTTAAGCCCACAAATTAAATCCAGTAAAGAAGGAATGATGTTCTAACTGCTAATCTCTGTAGTAAAAAATATTTTTTCTCCTCATTATGTACAGATAGAGTAGGCCCAAGATACGAGAGTGGTAGCAAAAACCTTATTTTTTTTTCAGCCCTGCTGATGTTAAGTCAACCATCAGCTGCCACTGCAGTCAAGAATATAAAGCTTCTGCCAATATTCAGGGCAGAAATTAAAGTGTTTAACCTTGAGAGATTTGTTGCTGGGACATTTAGGAAATACAGGGATTATGTTGTACTTTTTAATATCTAGTACTGAAAGGGGTATATATGATAAAACTGGACACCAAGCATGCCAAGGAATACCTGGACTTGCAGTATTTCAGGAAGACTCTGAACATCTTTTACATGAACTGCAACAACAGATTTAACCCAATGGGATAAATTTGTTCCTTCATTCATGTTTGGTATAAAGAACTTTCCCAACTGGTGAAAATCCCGTGTCAATTCTTAATAAAAATAAATAAATAATGATTTCTTATAGTAACTCACCAAATATTCTCTTCTTCTCCAGATTTTACGCTGCAGTTGATGCTGTGAGATCTAATGATCATGTTGCCTAAATGATGGGGATGGCCCCCAAGTATTAGGGGCCATCCCCAAGGGCCTAACTTCCAAACAGACATGCTCTGCAGTTAATGGTGAGAGAAATGTTCCTCCAGAAAATGATTAATCTAGCTGGCAACACCATCTCCGGGTAGAAGTATAAGATGGATATACAACTAAACTTCAGAGGCATCCTAGATGATGAGCTGAACTTGTGTGCCTATATCATCCAATGCTTTGAGAGTAAATGAGATGAAATCCTCTTGGCCTGTCCAGAAACTGTTCAGTCTGCAAAACCAGGTCTTCACATTGATTTGGGTTTTCCGTAATGTTTGTTTCTGGAAGAAAGATTGGGAATGGGATTACACTATTTGTTTTTTGTCTGTTTGTTTGTTTGTTTTGTTTGTTTGCATGCGTGTTTATATTTCCCCCTAGAAAATATAAATAAATGACTGTTTTAATAATTTAATGTCCCTTCTTTTCTTTTCTTTTCTTTTCTTTTCTTTTCTTTTCTTTTCTTTTCTTTTCTTTTCTTTTCTTTTCTTTTCTTTTCTTTTCTTTTCTTTTCTTTTCTTTTCTTTTCTTTTCTTTTTTCTTTTCTCTTCTCTTCTCTTCTCTTCTCTTCTCTTTTCAAGAATAACTTTGATTTATTGTCAATAGATAATTGTTCAACTGTATCTTCTAATTTTAGTAAATTTCTTATCTTTCATCATGTACTTTTTCCACCTCAGAGAGGCCGCATCCATACTGCAGAGTGCCTGATGGCCTCCCCATATCTATAAAGCCAAAATGTAGATTATCTACCAATCACCTTTTTAGAGAAACCATTAAAAATCGAGAAGGCAGATACCATGCTAACAAAACCACAATAAAGGTGGATTAATGTCAAAACACAGGCTTTGAATGTGCTTATCTACACTAATGAGATCTGGGAAAAATAAATAAATAAATATATACATAGATATATATATATATATATGAAACCATGTCTAAACTACTTTTCCACTTATTGTTGCAGAAAACATAAATTATACATTTTGTAACCATCTGGAATGTCAGTACAAGCAGCTGCTCTCAATTTACTGTATAGTGCTGTTTTATATATTATTTGCTTTGGAAATTGCTTGCAGTTTCTAGAACTACATCTTGACTGTTTGATTTCTTTTTTATTGTACTTCAAAAACTTACAAAGGTATAGCCAGTTAGCAGGAATGGCTTTACATTAACAACATTTTTGTAGTGGTGATTTCCTTTTTACCATTTTCCAACAATGATTATTTAATATGTTAATTACATAAAAGCGCTTTGTTTAAATTTGTTGAAATTGGCTGCTAATTGCTTCTGTTAGTCAGACTTCATGTCATTTAGATACCTTATCCACTTAGGACAATTTCCTAATAATGGAAAAGAGACAGCTGAGATGAATAAAAATACTGAAGACAGCAGATGTAAACCTGTATAGTAGACTATCACTTAATGGGAAGTTGAGAAGGAAGAAATAATTACACTGGAAAAAAAGAAAAAAAAAAAAAGTTCCAGTGATTTAAATTGATTTAAATTGATTTAAATTGTAAGCTTCTTCAAGATTTAAAGAGATAGTTGTTTTTTTAAAGATTTTTTTAGGTATACAGCCATGTACGTATGTAGAACCCAACAGGACTGAGATGGGCTAGTACAGAATTTAGAAATGTATTCTGTCATGAGACAGGAAATAAGTTTGCACTAAGAAAGAAATCTATGACACTTCTTACTGTAATGGTATGTTACTCACACAGCGTGTGATAATAAAATATTGACTTGTGATTTGATCTTGACTTTGTGATTTAGTTGCTTTATTCCACTCTTGTTCAAGGACTATAGAATTAGGCTTTTTTCATCTGACACAAAAATAACTGATGGTCTGGATAAGTATTCAGTTGTTTTCCTGGAACATATCAAGAATGTTCATCAAAAGTATTTTTGGTATGGTGTCAGCCTTTTGCCATTTTGGCTCTGTGGATCATAGCTGCTCCATATTTTTAAATACCAGACCTCCACATTCTTTCATTTTGTATTCAGCAAGATTTTTATTTATTTTTTTTTTTGGCAAAAAGAAATTGTAATGAGAAAGCTGTCACTACACTTTTAGAAAGTTCACAGTCTAAATTACTGGAACACTTGTGTAGTGTAATAATCTCTTCCTTTGTAATAATAGTAAACCAAACCAGAGATAAGTGTTAATTGTTGCTGAAAAAAAAAAAAAAAGATCTTGTTGACTACAAGATTTTCTCTCTTCTCTCTTCTTGCAGATAACCAGTGACAGGACTAGAGGGAATGGCCTCAAGTTGTACCAGGTGAGGTTTAGTTAGAAATTAGGAGACATTTCTTCTCAGAAAGAGTAGTCAAGCACTGGAACGGATTGCCCAGGGAAGTGGTGGAGCCACCATTCCTGGGGGCGTTCAAGGGAATGTTGGTCCTGGTGCTTAGAGACATGGTTTAGTGGGTGTCATTGGTAGTAGGGTGATGGTTGGACCAGATGATCTTGAAGGTCTTTTCCAAACTTAATAATTCAATTATGATTGTATGATGATTCTATGATTCTAACTAGAGAGGAAAAGAAAAAAAATAAAAAAGTGCAATAAAACAGGAAGGTCCTTTTTAAAGATACGAATATTAGCATGTTGTACCTCACTATGCAAATACATCCAAAAGTATAAGTATCTAGGGTTAGGCTTGGACTCAGAAGTTCTTGCTGTTCTTCCTTCTGCTCTGGCTTCTCTGTGACACACAGCAAGCCTCTTCCTGCTCCCTGCTTGCAAAATAAAGACAACTATATTTAGAAAGGAAATCAGCAACAGCACTTAAGCTGATGATCTCACCCTAAGAAAGGGTGCCTAGGCTGCTAGTGATTATAACTGTGGGAACATATTTCTGGTACTTTCAGAAAAATTAAACTCATCTCCTGTGCTTAGAATTCCTGTGCATGTCCCTTTTGCAAGGGGTTGTACTGGGTCTGGCTGCAGTAGCCCATAAAGTGTTGTGCTGTGCTTTTGTAGCCATTGGTACCACAACAATGTTTTGTCTATTGCTCCCACCAAATATATATAAGACTTCCACCAAATCCCCCAAAGCCAGTAGGCTTTGGGTGGGCAAGAAGTAGGGAGGAGACATCACCAGGGCAGCTGACCTAAACTGACCAAAGGAAAATTCCATACCGTATGATGTCACACTCAGCAATAAAAGGTGGGAAAGGGGAAGGAGAAGGGGGGCTCTTGTTATGGCTACATCTATCCTCACAAAAAAATGCTGTGTATTGAGGCCCTGCTTGCCAGGATGTTGCCAAACATCATGAATTGATGGGAAGTAGAGATTTTTTTGTCCTTTTTTTTTTTTTTTTTCCTCTTCCTTTCTCCTTTAATTAAATTATCCTATTTATTTTATTTTACTTTATTTTTTCCATCATATTTTCTTCTCCTGTTCTTCTTCTGAGGAAGGGACTGACAGAGCAATTGTGGTGGAATTTTGCTGCTCAGCTGGGTAAAACCACCACAGAGGTCTTAACAGCTGAGTCATAGCTATTCTCTGTTTACCGCTGTCCAAAATGCACCTACAGGTGGATATGGACTTCTTTTCCTTTCTGAAGATGCTGTATGAAGGCAGGAGATCATGGGCCGTCCTCATGATCCTTTGGTTGGAGTGTGGCATCTGGATGGGCTCTTGGTTGTTCTCTTGTGTATATGTGCACACATGCAATCTAGTTCCTCACTTTTTTACAGTTTTTGTAGTCATTTCCACCTGGATAAAACAAAAGCAGAGGGGGCATGAATTGCTGAATGGCTCTATGGGAAACAAGGCAAAGGCAAAAGTCAAGCTACAAATTAGGAAGTGTTTTGTGGTGACAGTGGTAAAGCTATGACTAGTGCTTCTTCTTTTCATTACATTTTTTGCATTTCCACAAACCTGCCGACTGCACAGTACTGCTGTCATTTTGTGTTCTAGCTGGGACATCCCAGGAAGAAAAAAATCTTACTCCAGGATATATGCAAGAGACCTTACTATTGTTTTTTTTTTTGTAGGTTTTACTAAAGCTAATCTAAAGCAAAAAAATAAAGTGTCATGTCTATGTGGATCATCTCTATTATTCCATTTACTAAAATGTATAAATATTTTAAATAAAACAAAATATTTATAAAAGACAACAATGAAAAATATTAGCCATTTAAATGTCTGATTTACTAGATGCTGCTCAAAGATCTTTTACATCACAATTTGAAGTACTGCCTCCCAAAAATGCTGCAAAGAATCAAGGAAAAAGTAAAACAAATGAGACACACAGATAGGTTTGAAAATTAATCAAGAAGAAAATGACAGCATTCTTGATGATTAAGCTAATTATCAGGGGTGAAACGAAAGATGACAAGACAGAATAAGCTATATCAGACAGTGTCACAGTACATTGCTTAGCTAAGCAAAACCCATTTTAATGGAACAGAAAACATTTTTATTTTTTTTTAATAATAATGGAGAGCAAGAGTGTTCTCAGTAATTAATATCATAGATGCCATTTGCTTCATTCTTCAAATACTCTTCAAAAATAATCTTTTCAGGCAATTAAAAACAGTAAGTACAGTGATAAAGTACAAGAGCTTGTTATTTTGAAATAAATTATTAAATAAATGGGAGTGTTAACACAGGGTTGCCACACAGGTTCCACTGCTGTTCTAAAATAGTTTAAATGAACTGAATGTGAACAAGTAACTGGTAGTAGAGAACGCTTACAGGTTCAAAATTCAATATACTCATATTTAATTTGAATTTGTATATTTTTTTCCCCAAAATGCTTCTTCAGCTGTTTTACCCTGCATCTTATAAGTTACTTTGGAAAAGTCTCCATCTTTTTCCACCTCCTCAATTCCCATCTAGCCACCTGTGGTGTCCTTAAAAGCCATTCTCTTCTGCCAAATTCTGTAAGCTTCTTCACACACAAAGATGCTGGAGCTGGATCCCACCAGCAATTAATGAGTTGCTGAAGCCTTTGTTCAGGTTAAAATTCCTGAGAGTTTAAAACACTGACAAGAGAAAAGCTTTCTTATTGCAAGAGCACAATCCTTTAGTTTCAGGTTATGCCCAGATTAAAAACAAACAAACAAACAAACAAAACAATGACAGATTACATAGCAGAACAGACCTGGATGTATATATCATTACCAGACAATGCCATATCTTTATAAAATCACCTCTAATATTTAAAACATTCATAAATGAAGGAACAGCTCCAAAGAAACACAGAGAGACAGATTAGTGCCAGAGTAGCCTATAGACTAGATGAGAACAGTCATATTAAACATAAAATGCTCAAGATCATGTAATTATTTCCTTTATTCACTCAAAATAGTCTGGTAGTGGGGATGTCCTTGAATGTTGTAAGAGATTAACTTATATTTCTGCCTTGAATACCACATAGCAGATTTAAGTTTCCTACAGCCTTGGTAGGTAACCCAACAGGCTACTAAATACTCCCTCTATCTTCAGACATTTATTTTGAGCTTTGGTCCTTTCTAAAAGAAAAGAGAGCAAAACATCTGTCTTGCCATAACAGAGAACTTTGCACAGGATCTTAATTCAACATCAATGTTTAAAATTCAAGAAAGGAAGATGCATATTATTTCAGAAATGCTTACTCACCTCTGGCTACTTTTACCAGGTGTCTCCAAGATCTTCCTCAAATACTGTATTGTGTCATTAGTTTCTAAATTAGTTTCATTTAGAAATGAAGTTTCTAAAATTCTCTTTCTCAGACATCTAAATCTGATCAACTAATCCAAAGGTTATTGAAGATTATATTAGGCATGAAGTATTACTGTGGCTAAATACATTTGATGATCTGACTCCAAAATCAGAAGCTCAAAGAAAATGTCCCCCACCCCACTCCACAACAAAAACTCTAACTTAAGCTTAAGAAAACAGGTTGAAAGGACTTTCTTGGAACTTACCTGGGCAGGATTCACAATACAATGTGAATACTTCTGGATGTTTTACTCATGCAGTGCTGAAGGAAATTAATGTTCACTCCAAATGCTGCAACTAGTCATATTGGAGGCTATTTGCTTGGCCCTGGTTATAACAGCTCTGTAGTTCAAAGCATTTTCAGTGCAGAGAAATCTCCACTAAATGCACTAGAAGTTATTCCTTATGCGTTACAAATACATAATAGTAGTGCCAGATAACATACGTCTTCTGTTCATCTAGGCAGAGTTCACAAGAGAAAGAGGTGTGATACAGTTTGACATAGAAGTACACCACTCCATTTAAATAGTCGATATTTTCTTCACTGTAAAAGGCTTGATTAGATGGATATCTAACTCACTCAGTAATAACTGTAGTTGTGAGGCTCCTTGTCAGACAGGTGGAGTCCCTACTTCTTGGAATTGCAGAGTAGTTCAGTAGGAACTATACTAAACTAAATCTGCTTTTGAAAATCCAACCTATTTGGTATATGCTAAAACAAGTTGAATATCAAATACATTTTATCTCCAAACAAATGACTAACAAGAAAAAAAAAAATACATTGAGAAAAAGATTTAAGACAGCAAAATCAACTTGCTTTTCAAAGAATGATTCAGGTATGTAACATAAAACAAAAAGAAAACAGGGATTATAAAACACAACTATAATATTTACAGTGTACTTTATCTTCACTTCATTGTGTAAGAGAGGCTTAATGAGAGCTGTAAGAAAATGCAGTACATTATACTGAAATTAACTTTTCTTCATAATGGTTGGGTCTTGTAGAAACATACCAGCTGCTGAGGCTGGCAGACTTTTTAAAATCCTTGCTTGCAATTCAGAAATAATTTCGTTTTGAAATAATCAAGAGTATGACAGTTTGTCTACAAATATGTCACTATCTGTTTACTTCAATGTGTGTCAATTGGATTACTTCATTAATCGGGGGGAAGGAGCTGAATAATCCATTGCAGATTCCCTGTTGTTTGGTTTGCCTCTACAGCCTGGAAAGGACCCCTCCTGCTACCAATGAAATCAAGGAGCACAAACCCAAATACTTGACTTGATTATGGATAAAACAGATCAGTTAATCAATGAAAAGGGCTTCTGGGAGACAGCAGTTAGGGTAACTTGTATGCATCAAGTTACCCATTTTCTGCACAATAGTTTGTGTAGGTGTCAGAGGAATCTCAGTAGTTCACCAATTACTGGAAAACTTTCAGAGTCAAATGTTTCAGTGAATGAAGGTTGGATGTTTTTAAAGTCTCTTTTTCCCTCTGAAAACAGCTGATGTTTGCATTAAGCTAAGATCAAATGAAAAACATATTCAGCATTTCAGGGATACCCAGAAGCAAAATAACAGTATCAGGAGCTAAGCTTTCTTATGATTCCTTTGTATATGTCAACTTATATTATTCTGTGCAATGTATCATCCTTCCTAGTGTACTTATTATTATAATGAGAGAAGACTGTTAATGTGGAAAGGCACAAGATGATTCCTTTCATATGCAAAATAAATTGCATGAAACCACACCTCTGACCTGAACTTTTGAACCTGGAAGCTGTAATTTTTTTTTTTATATATATAGTCCTGAGAGTTCATTTGTCTTTCTTTTTTTCTTTTTCTTTTTCTTTTTCTCTTTCTTTTTCTTTTTCTTTTTCTCTTTCTTTTTCTTTTTCTTTTTCTTTTTCTTTTTCTTTTTCTTTTTCTTTTTCTTTTTCTTTTTCTTTTTCTTTTTCTTTTTCTTTTCCTTTTCCTTTTCCTTTTTCTTTTTCTTTTTCTTTTTCTTTTCTTTTTCTATTTCTTTTTCTATTTCTTTTCTTTTTCTATTTCTTTCTTTTTTGTTTGTTCCAACAAATGAAAAATATTCCTGATCATATCTGGAGCAACCATACTAAAGCTGTGATAACTGAATCATTATATGACCCCTTCCTAAAATTAATGTTCCAATTGCTTGCATTAGAATAGTATGACAGTGCGGTACAGAAGTGGCAAACTCAAAAGAAATATTGCTCAATATCCTATAAGATTAAATACTAATGGAAAAGAAACAAAATTAAAAAAAAAAAATACAAAACAGTTTTCTCTCAAATTAATGGAGCAAATAATTTTATTTCTTTAAATATGACCTCTGGTTTGGCTTTCTTGTGTTTGTGTCTCCATTTTACTTCATAATTATTTCAATTTATGTTTAGTTAATATATACGTTTAAAAAAAAAAAAAAAGAAAGAAAAAAGAGGAAAAAAAAAAAAGGCAGGGCAGAAGAAGGAATCAATAAAGGAATGAGTACAGATTCATGGAAAAGCAATTGTACTCATTATTCCAGACTTTTCACCTGATCCATGTGGAGCAGCCATGTCAAGGCTATCTTCCCCTCACCTTTTTAACAAAACATATTTTATCCTAGTAAAAATTAAAAACATTTTAAAGAAAAAATAAATAAATACATCAAACCAGCAATAAAATCTACTTCATAGTTAAGACAGCTTTAGAAAAATGTGTGCTAGGATGTGGTAGCAAAATCTTTTTGAGAAGCAAATAAAAGGATCAAGTATCAAAGTCTTATATGAGAGAGGGAAGGGAAGGGAAGGGAAGGGAAGGGAAGGGAAGGGAAGGGAAGGGAAGGGAAGGGAAGGGAAGGGAAGGGAAGGGAAGGGAAGGGAAGGGAAGGGAAGGGAAGGGAAGGGAAGGGAAGGGAAGGGAAGGGAAGGGAAGGGAAGGGAAGGGAAGGGAAGGGAAGGGAAGGGAAGGGAAGGGAAGGGAAGGGAAGGGAAGGGAAGGGAAGGGAAGGGAAGGGAAGGGAAGGGAAGGGAAGGGAAGGGAAGGGAAGGGAAAGACCCATACGTTTCTCTCATCCGATCACTTGGAAGAAAAGGCACTCGACATATAAATAAGATTTCATCATCAAGATTTCAAATCTCTCTGTAGGCCCTTGGCCTACTCTTTCTTACCTATAAATTCATCTGGGTTTGGGTGGTCAGACCTGAGTACGGATGAGCCTCTTTTTTACAACTATGACAAGACATAGCTTTTCTGGTTATGCAGTTCTCCCCTCTGGAACTTAGGAGACATGCAGGACAAAATAAATGAAGGCTAAATTGAAATAGTAAGTATCTTACCAAGCACAGGCAAAGTATGTCGTATTAAAATTCAGTTAAATAGATTATAAAATACTTCTATAAAGTACTTTTAAAAGCAAAGAAGAGGATCCTCTCTGGCTGTCTTAATATTTCCAGTATGTGTGGTTTTTCATATTAAGCCTAATGGTATGCCACATAATTGCATCATTAGTAAAGCAGTGTTTATGTTCAGTTTCAACTTTCTATTGGCTTAGAGAAAGGATTTCAAATTTGCATTTAAATGAAATTGAGCAAAGTGTGATAAAGGCTTCAATTAAAAGACCACCTGTTTTTGTTAATTCATTTTTAATAGCAACAGTAAATATTTTCAGTTGATGTACTTTCTCTTGCAGAATTGGTACATTCTTCTCTTCTTTATCTCCAGTGTCAGACACCCCTCATTAGAGGAGTCTATCATTTTCTTCGAGTGAAGGAACCTGTCCCATGCTTTATGAATTTGCTTATACAAGACAAAAACTAAATAAAATAAAATAAAATAAAATAAAATAAAATAAAATAAAATAAAATAAAATAAAATAAAATAAAATAAAATAATAATTAAAAGTTACTTACAAAATATAAGCATAAAAAACTAGCATGTTAAGTTAATTCTGCAAATACATTATTTTAAGAAATCAATGAATTCACAAAAGGTAAATGTTGTTTCCTACAAATAAACAAACAAAGCACACACACTTTCTTCATTTACACTCCTTTTGGAGTTTACAGCACTCACTTAGGTACACTGGTATGAAACAAAAGTAATCTTCCAGGTTACAATTATGTAATGAAATTACATCTTAATGGTTATAAATATGTACAGCACAAATAATGACAAGCAATTTTAATGGCATATAAACCTAGCTGGTGGTTGCAAAGTATGAACTTCTGCTGGCACCTGGAAACATTACGTCTTCCTACAAAGCTGACTCCTTTGATGCTAAATCATTCACTTTTAGTCTTGCTTTATAGGTTTATAACTCTAGTTTCTTCCAGTTGCCATTAGTAACACTCATCTTGTTTTTCTAATACTTTTGAAATAATTTGTAGCCATAATTGCTTCTCTGTTTTCCATTTACTGTAACCATAACCACTAATTTGCTAACAACAGCTACACTTCTGTTACAATGGCAGCTTAAAAGTCCAAGTAATTTCCTCAAGAACAATTTGTACTGGACAGCCTTCTCTTTTGGGATGCAATATAAGCATTTATATAAAGAACTGAAACATTTAATTAGTATGTGCTTACTTCCTGCTAGCAGGACACCACGCTAGTGGGTAAATGGATTAAATTTCTTGTAATGCAAGACAGAAGACATCTTGACAGTTGTGTTTTACTTTCTCAGGTGTCTGGTTAAGGGAGGAAGAGGTGCCCATTCCAATCCTCAAAAACTTTATCTTTCACTTAAATGATTATTGTTTTTGAAAGTCATGTAGTCTTCCACCATAAACTTAGCAAAAGATCATGTTTTTCATTTCTGGTTGAATGAAGAAGGGAATTAACAGTAATATAAATAGAGGATATTCATGGGAAACTACAGGTTAGGGGATTTACCCCCTATTTATACTAGTTAAACATTTGCAAAAGAAAACAAATAATGCAGATCTCTCTCACACACATTCTCTGTCTTTCTCTCTCTGACATACCCATATAATATGCTTGTTTTGATGTTTGCTTGATGAATTAATGTATCAGGAATTTTAAATAATTTATTTATATTTGCCTCAGATCCTTCTTCTTAACCTGAAGCTGCTGTAACAGTTCTTTCATTTTAATGCTTACAGAGGTGAACTAAAAATATCTCTCGAAGTCAGCCTAAGTCCGTGTCGCCAAAGGTTTGGACCTAATGCTCTGCCATTAAATAAATATATCAGTCTTTTCTTTAAAGTTAGAAGGCTAGAGAAAATGGAACAATGCATATAAATAACTGATTTCATCTCAGCTGAAAGGATGAAAAGACTCTAGATACCATGGCTATGGAGAAGTGACTGCTTAATGCTCCCCAATCCACTTCAAAGGACACAGTGTTCTTTTGCTCACTCCCTTGGTAAAGCTGTGCATGAGAAATTATTGCTATAGCTGGTACAAATTAAACTGAACCAGGGAAAAGAGACTGCGTGAAATCAAGTTGTAGTAGTGGGAAATAGCAACTTCTCATTCAATGGCCACCTGCAGCCCCACAATAAAAATATCTAAGATGCTGACCACATCACTGTGGCCACAGCATGTTCTAGGCTATTTACTGAAATAATAAATGTTGAAATATTCTTATGTAATTCTTACCCATTTCAGCAGGAATTAAGTATCTAGATGTATTTTCAAACTGTTGAAATGTACACTACATTTACTGTCAAATGGAAGGGTTGAACTAAGTTCTGATGTATCCAAGGAAGAAAAATGTCCA